>NC_134533.1:132684298-132701798 GCF_050624435.1 Tenrec ecaudatus | reverse complement strand
GACTTCCTTACCTTTTTACACACACACACACACACACACACACATCCTTGCAGAATTCCTGGATGGATTCTTACTTTGTGTCATTTTTAAACACACACACACACACACACACACACACACACACCCTTGCAGAATATCTAGAGGGTTACTGTATTTGTGTCCGTTTTACACACACAAACCCACACACACACACACACACACACCCTTACAGAACCACTGGAAGGCTTCAGATTCCATGTCCTTTTTACACACACACACAGTTTTTGCAGAATCAATAGTTGGCTTCTGACTTAGTGTCCTTTTTACACACACGCACACAGACACACATACACACACCTGTGCAGAATCTGTGGAGGACTTCTAACAACATGTCCTTTTTACACACACACACACACACACACAAACACACCATTGAAGAATCAATAGAGGGCTTCTGACTTCATGTCCTTTTTACACACACACAAAACACACCATTGCAGAATCAATAGAGGGCTTCTGACTTCATGTCCTTTTTACACACACACACAAAACACACCATTGCAGAATCAATAGAGGGCTTCTGACTTCATGTCCTTTTTACACACACACACACAAAACACACCATTGCAGAATCAATAGAGGGCTTCTGACTTCATGTCCTTTTTACACACACACACGCACACACTTTTGCAGAATCAATAGTCGGCTTCTGACTTCGTGTCCTTTTTACAAACACCCACACACACACGCCCTTGCAGAATTTCTAGAGGGCTTCTGAATTTGACCTTATTACACACGCACACACTCACACACATAAAACCTTGCAGAATCTCTTGAGAGCTTCATACTTGGTCTCCTTTTTACAAATACACACACACATAATGGCAGAATCTCTAGATGGCTTCTGACTTCAGGATCTTTTTACACACACACACACACACACACACACACACACCTTTGCAGAAACTATGGAGTGTTTCTGACTTCATGTGTCCTTTTTACACACACTCACACACAAACACACCCTTGCAGAATCTCCTGAGTGCTTCTGAGGTCATGTCCTTGTTACACACACACACACACACACACACACTTGCATAATCTCTGGAGGGCTTCTGACTTCGTGTCCTTTTTACACACACACACACACACACTCACACACACACCCTCCCTCACACTGATAATCATACCTTTGGAAAATTCCTAGAGGGCTTCTGACTTCCTGTACTTTTTACAAAAACACATACACACCCCCACACACACATCCTTGCAGAATTCCTGGATGGCTTCTTACTTTGTGTCATTTTTAAACACACACACACACACACACACACACAGTTGCAGAAACTCTAGAGGGCTTCGGATTCGTGTTATTTTTACGCACGCACACACACACACATACACACATGCACGCACCCTTGCAAAATCTCTGGAATGCTTCTGACTTCGTGTTCTTTTTACACACACACACACTCACACACATAAAACCTTGCAGAATCTCTTGAGAGCTTCGTACTTGGTGTCCTTTTTACACACACACACACACACACACACATGCATCCTTGCAGAATCGCAGGAATTCATCTCACGTCATGTAATTTATACACACACACATACACACTCAAACTCATTCCCTTGCAAAATCACTTGAGGGTTTCTTACTTCGTGTTCTTTTTACAAACATACTCACACCCACAGACACACCCTTGCAGGATCTCTAGAGGGCTTCTGCCTTGGTGTCCTTTTTACACACACGCACACAGACACACATACATACACCTGTGCAGAATCTCTGGAGGACTTCTAAAATGTCGTTTATAAACACACACACACACACACATCCCTTGCAGAATCTCTAGAGGGATTCAGACTTCGTGTCCTTTTTACACACACACACATCCTTGCAGAAACTCTACAGCGATTCTAAATTCCTATTCTTTTACACATGCACACACACACTCACACGCTTGCAGAATGCCTGCAGGGATTCTGTCTTCATATCCTTTTTATACACACACAAACAGACACACAACGTTGCACAATCTCTAGAGTCTTATTGATTTCTTGTCCTTTTTACACACACACACACACACACACACACACACACGCACACGCACACCCTTCCAGAATCTGTAGAGGGTTTCTGACTTTTTTTCTTTTACACACACATACACACGCACCTTTGCAGAAACTATGGAGTGTTTCTGACTTCAGTGTCCTTTTTACATACACACACACACAAACACACCATTGAAGAATCAATAGAGGGCTTCTGACTTCATGTCCTTTTTACACACACACACACCCTTACAGAACCTCTGGAGGGCTTCTGATTTCATGTCCTTTTTACACACACACACACACACACACACTTATGCAGAATCAATAGTCGGCTTCTGACTTCGTGTCCTTTTTACAAACACCCACACACACACACGACCTTGCAGAATTTCTAGAGGGCTTCTGACTTTGTGACCTTATTACACACGCACACACTCACACACATAAAACCTTGCAGAATCTCTTGAGAGCTTCATACGTGGTCTTCTTTTTACAAACACACACACACATCATGGCAGAATCTCTAGATGGCTTCTGACTTCAGGATCTTTTTACACACACACACACACCTTTTCAGAAACTATGGAGTGTTTCTGACTTCATGTGTCCTTTTTTCACACCCCCACACACACGCCCTTGCAGAATTTCTAGAGGGCTTCTGAATTTGTGACCTTATTACACACGCACACACTCACACACATAAAACCTTGCAGAATCTCTTGAGAGCTTCATACTTGGTCTCCTTTTTACAAACACACACACACACATCATGGCAGAATATCTAAATGGCTTCTGACTTCAGGATCTTTTTACACACACACACACACACACACACACACCTTTGCAGAAACTATGGAGTGTTTCTGACTTCATGTGTCCTTTTTACACACACACACACACACACACACCCTTGCAGAATCTCTTCAGGGCTTCTGACGTCATGTCCTTGTTACACACACACACACACACACACACACACTTGCATAATCTCTGGGGGTCTGACTTCGTGTCCTTTTTACACACACACACACACTCACACACACACCCTCCCTCACACTGATACTCATACCTTTGGAAAATTCCTAGAGGGCTTCTGACTTCCTTACCTTTTTACACACACACACACACACACACATCCTTGCAGAATTCCTGGATGGATTCTTACTTTGTGTCATTTTTAAACACACACACACACACACACACACCCTTGCAGAATATCTAGAGGGTTACTGTATTTGTGTCCGTTTTACACACACAAACCCACACCCACACACACACCCACACCCTTACAGAACCTCTGGACGGCTTCAGACTCCATGTCCTTTTTACACACACACACACAGTTTTTGCAGAATCAATAGTTGGCTTCTGACTTAGTGTCCTTTTTACACACACGCACACAGACACACATACACACACCTGTGCAGAATCTGTGGAGGACTTCTAACAACATGTCCTTTTTACACACACACACACACACACACACAAACACACCATTGAAGAATCAATAGAGGGCTTCTAACTTCATGTCCTTTTTACACACACACACACACACACCCTTACAGAACCTCTGGAGGGCTTCTAAATTCATGTCCTTTTTACACACACACACACACACACACACACAAAACACACCATTGCAGAATCAATAGAGGGCTTCTGACTTCATGTCCTTTTTACACACACACACACAAAACACACCATTGCAGAATCAATAGAGGGCTTCTGACTTCATGTCCTTTTTACACACACACACACACTTTTGCAGAATCAATAGTCGGCTTCTGACTTCGTGTCCTTTTTACAAACACACACACACACACGCCCTTGCAGAATTTCTAGAGGGCTTCTGAATTTGACCTTATTACACACGCACACACTCACACACATAAAACCTTGCAGAATCTCTTGAGAGCTTCATACTTGGTCTCCTTTTTACAAGTACACACACACATAATGGCAGAATCTCTAGATGGCTTCTGACTTCAGGATCTTTTTACACACACACACACACACACACACACACACCTTTGCAGAAACTATGGAGTGTTTCTGACTTCATGTGTCCTTTTTACACACACTCACACACAAACACACCCTTGCAGAATCTCCTGAGTGCTTCTGAGGTCATGTCCTTGTTACACACACACACACACACACACACACTTGCATAATCTCTGGAGGGCTTCTGACTTCGTGTCCTTTTTACACACACACACACACACACTCACACACACACCCTCCCTCACACTGATAATCATACCTTTGGAAAATTCCTAGAGGGCTTCTGACTTCCTGTACTTTTTACACAAACACATACACACCCACACACACACATCCTTGCAGAATTCCTGGATGGCTTCTTACTTTGTGTCATTTTTAAACACACACACACACACACACACCGTTGCAGAAACTCTAGTGGGCTTCGGATTCGTGTTATTTTTACGCACGCACACACACACACATACACACATGCACGCACCCTTGCAGAATCTCTGGAATGCTTCTGACTTCGTGTTCTTTTTACACACACACACACTCACACACATAAAACCTTGCAGAATCTCTTGAGAGCTTCGTACTTGGTGTCCTTTTTACACACACACACACACACACATGCATCCTTGCAGAATCGCAGGAATTCATCTCACGTCATGTAATTTATACACACACACATACACACTCAAACTCATTCCCTTGCAAAATCACTTGAGGGTTTCTTACTTCGTGTTCTTCTTACAAACATAATCACTCCCACAGACACACCCTTGCAGGATCTCTAGAGGGCTTCTGCCTTGGTGTCCTTTTTACACACACGCACACAGACACATATATACACCTGTGCAGAATCTCTGGAGGACTTCTAAAATGTCGTTTATAAACACACACACACACATCCCTTGCAGAATCTCTAGAGGGATTCAGACTTCGTGTCCTTTTTACACACACACACATCCTTGCAGAAACTCTACAGCGATTCTAAATTCCTATTCTTTTACACATGCACACACACACTCACACGCTTGCAGAATGCCTGCAGGGCTTCTGTCTTCATATCCTTTTTATACACACAAACAGACACACAACCTTGCACAATCTCTAGAGTCCTATTGATTTCTTGTCCTTTTTACACACACACACACACACACACGCACACCCTTCCAGAATCTGTAGAGGGTTTCTGACTTTTTTCTTTTACACACACATACACACGCACCTTTGCAGAAACTATGGAGTGTTTCTGACTTCATGTGTCCTTTTTACATACACACACACACAAACACACCATTGAAGAATCAATAGAGGGCTTCTGACTTCATGTCCTTTTTACACACACACACACCCTTACAGAACCTCTGGAGGGCTTCTGATTTCATGTCCTTTTTACACACACACACACACACACACTTATGCAGAATCAATAGTCGGCTTCTGACTTCGTGTCCTTTTTACAAACACCCACACACACACACGACCTTGCAGAATTTCTAGAGGGCTTCTGACTTTGTGACCTTATTACACACGCACACACTCACACACATAAAACCTTGCAGAATCTCTTCAGAGCTTCATACGTGGTCTTCTTTTTACAAACACACACACACATCATGGCAGAATCTCTAGATGGCTTCTGACTTCAGGATCTTTTTACACACACACACACACACACACACCTTTTCAGAAACTATGGAGTGTTTCTGACTTCATGTGTCCTTTTTACACACACTCACACACACACACCCTTGCAGAATCTCTTGAGGGCTTCTGACTTGGTGTCCTTTATACACAGACACACATACAACCATTCCAGAATCTCTACAAGGATTCTGACTTCATGTCCTTTTTACACACACACACACACACACACACACACACACACACACCCCAAACTCATTTTTTTGCAAAATCTCTGCAGTCCTTCTGACTTCGTGTCCTTTTTAAACACACACACACGCGCACACACACACTTGTAGAATCTGGAGGACTTCTGATTTCATGTCCTTATTACACACACACACACACACACACACACACTCCTCACGCTCATACCTTTCCAGAAACCCTAGAAGGCTTTTGACTTCGTGTCCTTTTTACACACACACACACACACACACACACAGACAAACCTTTGCAGAATCTCTTGAGGGTTTCGGACGTCATGTCCTTGTTACACACACACACTCTTGCAGAATCTCTGGAGGCCTTCTGACTTCGTGTCCTTTTTACACACACATACACTCACACAAGCTCTTTTGCAGAATCTCTGGAGGACTTCTGGCTTCGTGAACTTTTTAAACACACACACACCCTTGCAGAATCCCTTCAGGGATTCTGACGTCATGTCCTTGTTACACACACACAATTTCAGAATCTCTGGAGGGCTTCTGACTCCGTGTCCTTTTTAAACACACACACATTCACACACACACACCCTCACACTGATACGCATACCGTTGCAAAATTCCTAGAGGGCTTCTTACTTTGTGTCCTTTTTACATACACACACACACACACATCCTTGCAGAATTCCTGGATGGCTTCTTATTTTGTGAATTTTTAAACACCTCACACACACACACACACACACACACACACACACACACCCTTGCAGAAACTGTAGAGGGCTTCAGAATTCGTGTTCTTTTTACACACGCACAGACATACACACTCATACACACATGCTCGCACCCTTGCAGAATCTCTGGAGTGTTTCTGACTTCGTATTCTTTTTACACACACACAAACTCACAAACGCTAACACACACACATAGACGCACCCTAGCAGAATTTCTAGAAGGCTTCTGAATTCTTTTCCTTTTGACACATACACACACTGACACGCTTGTAGAATCTCTGGAGGTCTTCTGGTTTCGTGTCTTTTTACACACACACACACACACACACATACACACACTCCTTCACTCTCACACTCATATCTTTGCAGAAACCCTAGAAGGCTTTTGACTTCGTGTCATTTTTAGACACACACACACACACACACACACAGAGACAAACCCTTGCAGAATTTCTTGAGGGTTTCTGACGTCATGTCCTTGTTACACACACACACTCTTGCAGAATCTCTGGAGGGCTTCTGACTTCGTGTCCTTTTTACACACATACACACACACACACACACTCCCTCACACAGATACTCATACCTTTGCAGAATTTCTAGACAGCTTCTGACTTCCTGTCCTTTTTACACAAACTCTCTCACACACACACACCCTTGACGAATCTCTGGAGTCCTTCTGACTTCATAACTTTTTACACACACATATATTCACACAAGCACCTTTGCAGAATCTCTGGAGTATTTATGACTTCTTGTCCTTTTTACACACACACACACACACACACACACAAAGACATACTCTTGCAGGATCTCTAGAGTGCTTCTGACTTGGTGTCCTTTATACACACACACACACATACACCCTTCCAGAATCTCTACAAGGATTCTGACTTCATGTCCTTTTTACACACACACACACACACACACACACACACACACACCAAACTCATTTTCTTGCAAAATCTCTGCAGTCCTTCTGACTTCGTCTCCTTTTTAAACACACACGAACACACACACACACACACACCCTCCCTCACACTGATACTCATACCTTTGGAAAATTCCTAGAGGGCTTCTGACTTCCTGTCTTTTTACACACACACACACACACACATCCTTGCAGAATTCCTGGATGGCTTCTTACTTTGTGTCATTTTTAAACACACACACACACATACACCCTGGGAGAATTTCTGGATGGTGGCTGACTTGCTGTCCTTTTTTCACACACACACACACACACACACACACACACACACACACACCCTTGCAGAATATCTAGAGGGTTTCTGAATTTGTGTCTGTTTTACACACAGACACACACACACACACACACCCTTACAGAACCTCTGGATGGCTTCAGACTCCATGTCCTTTTTACACACACACACACACACACACACACACTTTTGCAGAATCAACAGTAGGCTTCTGACTTGGTGTCCTTTTTACACACACGCACACAGACACACATACACACACCTGTGCAGAATCTGAGGAGGACTTCTAACAACATGTCCTTTTTACACACACACACACACACAGAGACATACTCTTGCAGGATCTCTAGAGTGCTTCTGACTTGGTGTCCTTTATACACACACACACACACATACACCCTTCCAGAACTCTACAAGGATTCTGACTTCATGTCCTTTTTACACACACACACACACACACACACACTTGTAGAATCTCTGGAGGACTTCTCATTTCATGTCCTTATTACACACACACACACCCTCCCTCAATCTCACACTCATACCTTTCCAGAAAACCTAGAGAGCTTCTGATTTCGTGTCCTTTTATCACAACACACTCACCCTTGCAGAATCTCTAGAGGGCTTCTGACTTCCTGTACTTTTGACACACACACACACAAACACCCTTGCAGAATCTCCAGACATTTTCTGACTTCGTGTTGTTTTCACACATACACACACACACACTCTGGTAGAATCTCTGGAGGGCTTCTAATATGGTTTACTTATTTCAAACACAACAAACACACACACACAGACCTTTGCATAATCAATATTGGGCTTCTGACTTCGTGGAATTTTTACCCACACACACAAACAAACACACACACCCACACGAACATACAACCTTGCAGAATCTCTGGAGGGCTTCTGACTTTGTGTCCTTTTTACACAAACAAACACACATACACACACCCTTGAAGAATCTCTAGAGGGCTTCTGACTTCGTGTCTTTTTACACAAACACACACACACCACACACACATACACCCTGGTAGAATCTCTGGATGGTGGCTGACTTTCTGTCCTTTTTACACACACTCACACACACACACACACCCTTGCAGAATCTCTTGAGGGCTTCTGAGGTCATGTCCTTGTTAAACACACACACACACACACACACACTTGCATAATCTCTGGAGGGCTTCTGACTTCGTGTCCATTTTACACACACACACACTCACACCCACACCCTCCCTCACACTGATACTCATACCTTTGGAAAATTCCTAGTGGGCTTCTGACTTCCTGTCCTTTTTACACACACACACACACACACACACACACACACATCCTTGCAGAATTCCTGGATGGCTTCTTACTTTGTGTCATTTTTAAACACACACACACACACACGCACATACACCCTGGTAGAATCTCTGGATGGTGGCTGACTTGCTGTCCTTTTTACACACACACACACACACACACACACCCTTGCAGAATATCTAGAGGGTTTCTGAATTTGTGTCTGTTTTACACACACACACACACACACACACACACACCCTTATAGAACCTCTGGACGGCTTCAGACACCATGTCCTTTTTACACACACACACACACACACACTTTTGCAGGATCAATAGTCGGTTTCTGACTTGGTGTCCTTTTTACACACACGCACACAGACACACATACACACACCTGTGCAGAATCTGAGGAGGACTTCTAACAACATGTCCTTTTTACACACACACACACACACAGAGACATACTCTTGCAGGATCTCTAGAGTGCTTCTGACTTGGTGTCCTTTATACACACACACACACACACACACACATACACCCTTCCAGAACTCTACAAGGATTCTGACTTAATGTCCTTTTTACACACACACACACACACACACACACCAAACTCATTCTCTTGCAAAATCTCTGCAGTCTTTCTGATTTCGTGTCCTTTTAAAAAACACACACACACACACCCTTGAAGAATCTCTGGAGGCCTTCTGACTTCATAACTTTTTACACACACATACACTCACACAAGCACCTTTGCAGAATCTCTGGAGTACTTCTGACTTCATGTCCTTTTTACACACACACACACACACACACTCACAAAGACATACTCTTGCAGGATCTCTAGAGTGCTTCTGACTTGGTGTCCTTTATACACACACACACATACACCCTTCCAGAATCTCTACAAGGATTCTGACATCATGTCATTTTTACAGACACACACACACCCCAAACTCATTTTCTTGCAAAATCTCTGCAGTCCTTCTGTCTTCGTGTCCTTTTTAAACACACACACACACACACACACACACACACACACACGTACACTTGTAGAATGTCTGTAGGACTTCTGAATTCATGTCCTTATTACACACACACACACACACACACACACACTCGCTCACTCTCACTCTGGAGGACTTTTGACTTCCTGTCCTTTTTACACACACACACACACACACACAAAAACACACACACAAACCCTCCCTCACTCTCACACTCATACCTTTCCAGAAAACCTAGAGGGCTTCTGATTTCGTGTCCTTTTAACACAACACACTCAC
This sequence comes from Tenrec ecaudatus, assembly GCF_050624435.1. NCBI lineage: Eukaryota > Metazoa > Chordata > Mammalia > Afrosoricida > Tenrecidae > Tenrec > Tenrec ecaudatus. Next base: position 132,691,374 of record NC_134533.1, on the reverse strand, counting down.
CCTTGCATAATCTCTAGAGGGCTTCTGACTTCCTGTATTTTGACACACACACACAAAAACACCCTTGCAGAATCTCCAGACATTTTCTGACTTCGTGTTGTTTTCACACATACACACACACACACTCTGGTAGAATCTCTGGAGGGCTTCTAATATGGTTTACTTATTTCAAACACAACAAACACACACACACAGACCTTTGCATAATCAATACTGGGCTTCTGATTACGTGTAATTTTAACCCTCACACACACACACACATACAACCTTGCAGAATCTCTGGAGGGCTTCTGACTTTGTGTCCTTTTTACACAAACATACACACATACACACACCCTTGAAGAATCCCTAGAGGGCTTCTGACTTCGTGTCTTTTTACACAAACACACACACACCACACACACATACACCCTGGTAGAATCTCTGGATGGTGGCTGACTTGTTGTCCTTTTTACACACACACACAAACAGTTGCAGAATATATAGAGGGTTTCAGAATTTGTGTCTGTTTTACACACTCACACACACACACACACACACACCCTTACAGAACCTCTGGACGGCTTCAGACTCCAGGTCCTTTTTACACACACACACACACTTTTGCAGAATCAATAGTCGGCTTCTGACTTGGTGTCCTTTTTACACACACGCACACAGACACACATACACACACCTGTGCAGAATCTGAGGAGGACTTCTAACAATATGTCCTTTTTACACACACACACACACACAAACACACCATTGAAGAATCAATAGAGGGCTTCTGACTTCATGTCCTTTTTACACACACACACACACACACACACACCCTTACAGAACCTCTGGAGGGCTTCTGATTTCATGTCCTTTTTACACACACACACACTCACACACACACACACACACCCTTGCAGAATATCTAGAGGGTTTCTGAATTTGTGTCTGTTTTACACACACACACACACACACACACACCCTTATAGAACCTCTGGACGGCTTCAGACACCATGTCCTTTTTACACACACACACACACACACACACACACTTTTGCAGGATCAATAGTCGGTTTCTGACTTGGTGTCCTTTTTACACACACGCACACAGACACACATACACACACCTGTGCAGAATCTGAGGAGGACTTCTAACAACATGTCCTTTTTACACACACACACACACACACACACACAGAGACATACTCTTGCAGGATCTCTAGAGTGCTTCTGACTTGGTGTCCTTTATACACACACACACACACACACATACACCCTTCCAGAACTCTACAAGGATTCTGACTTAATGTCCTTTTTACACACACACACACACACCAAACTCATTCTCTTGCAAAATCTCTGCAGTCTTTCTGATTTCGTGTCCTTTTAAAAAACACACACACACACACCCTTGAAGAATCTCTGGAGGCCTTCTGACTTCATAACTTTTTACACACACATACACTCACACAAGCACCTTTGCAGAATCTCTGGAGTACTTCTGACTTCATGTCCTTTTTACACACACACACACACACAAAGACATACTCTTGCAGGATCTCTAGAGTGCTTCTGACTTGGTGTCCTTTATACACACACACACATACACCCTTCCAGAATCTCTACAAGGATTCTGACATCATGTCATTTTTACAGACACACACACACCCCAAACTCATTTTCTTGCAAAATCTCTGCAGTCCTTCTGTCTTCGTGTCCTTTTTAAACACACACACACACACACACACACACGTACACTTGTAGAATGTCTGTAGGACTTCTGAATTCATGTCCTTATTACACACACACACACACACTCGCTCACTCTCACTCTGGAGGACTTTTGACTTCCTGTCCTTTTTACACACACACACACACACACACACACACAAAAACACACACACAAACCCTCCCTCACTCTCACACTCATACCTTTCCAGAAAACCTAGAGGGCTTCTGATTTCGTGTCCTTTTAACACAACACACTCACCCTTGCATAATCTCTAGAGGGCTTCTGACTTCCTGTACTTTTGACACACACACACAAAAACACCCTTGCAGAATCTCCAGACATTTTCTGACTTCGTGTTGTTTTCACACATACACACACACACACTCTGGTAGAATCTCTGGAGGGCTTCTAATATGGTTTACTTATTTCAAACACAACAAACACACACACACAGACCTTTGCATAATCAATACTGGGCTTCTGATTACGTGTAATTTTAACCCTCACACACAAACGCACACACACACACACACACACATACAACCTTGCAGAATCTCTGGAGGGCTTCTGACTTTGTGTCCTTTTTACACAAACATACACACATACACACACCCTTGAAGAATCCCTAGAGGGCTTCTGACTTCGTGTCTTTTTACACAAACACACACACACCACACACACATACACCCTGGTAGAATCTCTGGATGGTGGCTGACTTGCTGTCCTTTTTACACACACACAAACAGTTGCAGAATATCTAGAGGGTTTCAGAATTTGTGTCTGTTTTACACACTCACACACACACACACACACACACACACACACCCTTACAGAACCTCTGGACGGCTTCAGACTCATTGTCCTTTTTACACACACACACACACAAACACACACAAACACTTTTGCAGAATCAATAGTCGGCTTCTGACTTGGTGTCCTTTTTACACACACGCACACAGACACACATACACACACCTGTGCAGAATCTGAGGAGGACTTCTAACAATATGTCCTTTTTACACACACACACACACACACACACACAAACACACCATTGAAGAATCAATAGAGGGCTTCTGACTTCATGTCCTTTTTACACACACACACACACACACACACACACACCCTTACAGAACCTCTGGAGGGCTTCTGATTTCATGTCCCTTTTACACACACACACACACACACACACTTTTGCAGAATCAATAGTCGGCTTCTGACTTCGTGTCCTTTTTACAAACACCCTCACACACACGCCCTTGCAGAATTTCTAGAGGGCTTCTGACTTTGTGACCTTATTAAACACTCACTCACTCACACACATAAAACCTTGCAGAATATCTTGAGAGCTTCATACTTGGTCTCCTTTTTACAAACACACACACACACATAATGGCAGAATCTCTAGATGGCTTCTGACTTCAGGATCTTTTTACACACACACACACACACACACACACACACACACACACACACCTTTGCAGAAACTATGTAGTGTGTCTGACTTCATGTGTCCTTTTTACCCACACACATCCTTGCAGAATCTCCTGAGGGCTTCTGACGCCATGTCCTTGTTACACACACACTTGCATAATCTCTGGAGGGCTTCTGACTTCGTGTCCTTTTTACACACACACACACTCACACACACACCCTCCCTCACACTGATAATCATACCTTTGGAAAATTCCTAGAGGGCTTCTGACTTCCTGTACTTTTTACACAAACACATACACACCCACACACACACATCATTGCAGAATTCCTGGATGGCTTCTTACTTTGTGTCATTTTTAAACACTCACCCACACACACACACACACCGTTGCAGAAACTCTAGAGGGCTTCGGATTCGTGTTCTTTTTACGCAATCACACACACACACACACACACACATGCACGCACCCTTGCAGAGTCTCTGGAATGCTTCTGACTTCGTGTTCTTTTTACACACACACACACACTCACACACATAAAACCTTGCAGAATCTCTTGAGAGCTTCGTACTTCGTGTCCTTTTTACACACACACACACACACACACATGCATCCTTTTAGAATCGCAGGAATTCATCTCACGTCATGTAATATATACACACACACACATACACACTCAAACTCATTCCCTTGCAAAATCACTTGAGGGTTTCTTACTTCGTGTTCTTTTTACAAACATACTCACACACACAGACACACCCTTGCAGGATCTCTAGAGGGCTTCTGACTTGGTGTCTTTTTACACACAAATACACAGACACACATACACACACCTGTGCAGAATCTCTGGAGGACTTCTAAAAACATGTCCTTTTTACACACACACACACACACACACATATCCTTGCACAAACTCAACAGCGATTCTAAATTCCTATCCTTTTACACACGCACTCACACACTCACACCCTTGCAGAATGTCTGCAGGGCTTCTGTCTTCATGTCCTTTTTATATACACACACAGAACACAACCTTGCACAATCTCTAGAGTTCTTTTGATTTCTTGTCCTTTTTACACACACACACACACCCTTCCAGAATCTCTAGAGGTTTTCTGACTTTTTTCTTTTTTACACACACACACACACACACACACACACACACACACCTTGCAGAATCTCTGGAGGCCTTCTGACTTCATATCTTTATACATGCACATACACACACACAAGCACCCTTGCAGAATCTCTGGAGTGCTTCTGACTTTGTGTTCTTTTTACACATACACTCACACAGACACACACACATAGACACACCCTAGCAGAATTTCTAGAAGGCTTCTGAATTCTTGTCCTTTTTACTCATACACACACAGACACGCTTGTAGAATCTGTGGAGGGCTTATGACTTCATGTCCTTTTTACACACACACACACACAAGCACACACACACAATCCCTCCCTCTCACAATCATTCCTTTGCAGAAACCCTAGAAGGCTTTTGACTTCGTGTCCTTTATACACACACATACACACACACACACACACACACACACATACACCCTTGCAGAATCTCTTGAGAGCTTCTTGCTAGGTGTCCTTTTCACAAACACACACACACACACATACACTTGTAGAATCTCTGGAGGACTTCTGATTTCATGTCCTTATTACACACACACACACACACTCCCTCACTCTCACTCTGGAGGACTTCTGATTTCATGTCCTTTTTACACACACACACACACACACACATAAACTTTTGCAGAATAAATAGTCGGCTTCTGACTTGGTGTCCTTTTTACACACACGCACACAGACACATACACACACACAAAGACATACTCTTGCAGGATCTCTAGAGTGCTTCTGACTTGGTGTCCTTTATACACACACACGAACATACACCCTTCCAGAACTCTACAAGGATTCTGACTTCATGTCCTTTTTACAAACACACACACACACACACACACACATACAAACACACCATTGCAGAATCAATAGAGGGCTTCTGACTTCATGTCCTTTTTACACACACACACACACACACACCCTTGCAGAACCTCTGGAGGGCTTCTGATTTCATGTCCTTTTTACACACACACACACACACTTTTGCAGAATCAATAGTCGGCTTCTGACTTCGTGTCCTTTTTACAAACACCCCCACACACACACGCCCTTGCAGAATTTCTAGAGGGCTTCTGACTTTGTGACCTTATTAAACACTCACTCACTCACACACATAAAACCTTGCAGAATCTCTTGAGAGCTTCATACTTGGTCTCCTTTTTACAAACACACACACACATCATGGCAGAATCTCTAGATGGCTTCTGACTTCAGGATCTTTTTACACACACAAACACACACACCTTTGCAGAAACTATGGAGTGTTTCTGACTTCATGTGTCCTTTTTACACACATTCACACACACACACACCCTTGCAGAATCTCTTGAGGGCTTCTGACGTCATGTCCTTTTAAAACACACACACACTTGCATAATCTCTGGAGGGCTTCTGACTTCGTGTCCTTTTTACACACACTCACACACACACGCTCCCTCACACTGATACTCATACCTTTGGAAAATTCCTAGAGGGCTTCTGACTTCCTGTCCTTTTTACACACACACACACACACACAAGCACACACACACAATCCCTCCCTCTCACAATCATTCCTTTGCAGAAACCCTAGAAGGCTTTTGACTTCGTGTCCTTTATACACACACACACACACACATACACCCTTGCAGAATCTCTTGAGAGCTTCTTACTAGGTGTCCTTTTCACAAACACACACACACATACACTTGTAGAATCTCTGGAGGACTTCTGATTTCATGTCCTTATTACACACACACACACACTCCCTCACTCTCACTCTGGAGGACTTCTGATTTCATGTCCTTTTTACACACACACACACACATAAACTTTTGCAGAATCAATAGTCGGCTTCTGACTTGGTGTCCTTTTTACACACACACACACAGACACATACACACACCTGTGCAGAATCTGTGGAGGACTTCTAACAACATGTCCTTTTTACACACACACACACACACACACACACAAAGACATACTCTTGCAGGATCTCTAGAGTGCTTCTGACTTGGTGTCCTTTATACACACACACGAACATACACCCTTCCAGAACTCTACAAGGATTCTGACTTCATGTCCTTTTTTACAAACACACACACACACACACACACACACAAACACACCATTGCAGAATCAATAGAGGGCTTCTGACTTCATGTCCTTTTTACACACACACACACACACACACACACACACCCTTACAGAACCTCTGGAGGGCTTCTGATTTCATGTCCTTTTTACACACACACACACACACACACACACTTAAATGCATCCTTGCAGAATCGCAGGAATTCATCTCACGTCATGTAATTTATACACACACACATACACACTCAAACTCATTCCTTTGCAAAATCACTTGAGGGTTTCTTACTTCGTGTTCTTTTTACAAACATTCTCACACACACAGACACACCGTTGCAGGATATCTAGAGGGCTTCTGACTTCATGTCCTTTTTACACACACGCACACAGACACACATACACACACCTGTGCAGAATCTCTGGAGGACTTCTGATTTCATGTCCTTATTACACACACACACACACACACACACACACACACACATACACACACTTTTGCAGAATCAATAGTCGGCTTCTGACTTCGTGTCCTTTTTACAAACACCCCCACACACACACGCCCTTGCAGAATTTCTAGAGGGCTTCTGACTTTGTGACCTTATTACACACGCACACACTCACACACATAAAACCTTGCAGAATCTCTTGAGAGCTTCATACTTGGTCTCCTTTTTACAAACACACACACACATCATGGTAGAATCTCTACATGGCATCTG
>NC_134533.1:130762675-130781698 GCF_050624435.1 Tenrec ecaudatus | reverse complement strand
ACACACACACAAACACTTGAAGAATATCTAGAGGGTTTTTGAATTTGTGTCTGTTTACTCACACACACACACACACACACACACTTACAGAACCTCTGGACGGCTTCAGACTCCATGTCCTTTTTACACACACACACACACACACACACACACACACACATACACTTTTGCAGAATCAATAGTCGGCTTATGACTTGGTGTCTTTTTTACACACACGCACACAGACACATACACACACCTGTGCAGAATCTGTGGAGGACTTCTAACAACATGTCCTTTTTGCACACACACACACACACACACACAAAGACATACTCTTCCAGGATCTCTAGAGTGCTTCTGACTTGGTGTCCTTTATACACACACACGCACATACACCCTTCCAGAACTCTACAAGGATTCTGACTTCATGTCCTTTTTACACACACACACTCACACACAAACACACCATTGCAGAATCAATAGAGGGCTTCTGACTTCATGTCCTTTTTAAACAGACACACACACACACCCTTACAGAACCTCTGGAGGGCTTCTGATTTCATGTCCTTTTTACAAACACCCCCCCACACAAACGACCTTGCAGAATTTCTAGAGGGCTTCTGACTTTGTGACCTTATTACACACGCACACACTCACACACATAAAACCTTGCAGAATCTCTTGAGAGCTTCATACTTGGTCTCCTTTTTACAAAAACACACACACATCATGGCAGAATCTCTAGATGGCTTCTGACTTCAGGATCTTTTTACACACACACACACACACACACACACACACACACACACACCTTTGCAGAAACTATGGAGTGTTTCTGACTTCATGTGTCCTTTTTACACACACTCACACACACACCCTTGCAGAATCTCTTGAGGCCTTCTGACGTCATGTCCTTGTTAAACACACACACACACACACACACACACACTTGCATAATCTCTGGAGGGCTTCTGACTTCGTGTCCTTTTTACACACACACACTCACACACACACCCTCCCTCACACTGATACTCATACCTTTGGAAAATTCCTAGAGGGCTTCTGACTTCCTGTCCTTTTTACACACACACACACACACACACACATCCTTGCAGAATTCCTGGATGGCTTCTTACTTTGTGTCCTTTTTAAACACACACACACACACACACACACACACACAGATACACACACCCTTGCAGAAATTCTAGAGGGCTTCGGACTTCGTGTTCTTTTTACGCACACACACACACACACACACAGACATGCAGCACCCTTGCAGAGTCTCTGGAATGCTTCTGACTTCGTGTTCTTTTTACACACACACACACACACACACACACACACACACACACACACATACATGCATCCTTGCAGAATCGCAGGAATTCATCTCACGTCATGGAGTTTATACACATACACATACACACTCAAACTCATTCCCTTGCAAAATCACTTGAGGGTTTCTTACTTCGTGTTCTTTTTACAAACATACTTAAAACACACACAGACACACCCTTGCAGGATCTCTAGAGGGCTTCTGACTTGGTGTCCTTTTTACACACACGCACACAGACACACATACACACACCTGTGCAGAATATTTGGAGGACTTCTAAAATGTCGTTTATAAACACACACATATCCATTGCAGAATCTCTAGAGGGATTCAGACTTCGTGTCCTTTTTACACACACACACACACACACACACATCCTTGCAGGAACTCTACAGCGATTCTAAATTCCTATCCTTTTACACACGCACACACACACTCACACGCTTGCATAATGCCTGCAGGGCTTCTGTCTTCATGTCCTTTTATACACACACACAGACACACAACCTTGCACAATCTCTAGAGTCCTTTTGATTTCTTGTCCTTTTTACACACACACACACACACACACACACACACACACACACACACACTTCCAGAATCTCTAGAGGGCTTCTGACGTCATGTCCTTGTTAAACACATACACACACACACACACACACATCCTTGCAGAATTCCTGGATGGATTCTTACTTTGTGTCCTTTTTAAACACACACACACACACACACACACACCCTTGCAGAATATCTAGAGGGTTTCTGAATGTGTGTCCGTTTCACATACACACACACACACACACACACATCCACACCCTTACAGAACCTCTGGACGGCTTCAGACTCCATGTCCTTTTTACACACTCACACACACACACACACACACTTTTTGCAGAATCAATAGTCGGCTTCTGACTTAGTGTCCTTTTTTCACACACGCACACAGACACACACATACACTTTTGCAGAATCAATAGTCGGCTTCTGACTTGGTGTCCTTTTTACACACACGCACACAGACCCATACACACACCTGTGCAGAATCTGTGGAGGACTTCTAACAACATGTCCTTTTTACACACACACACACACACAAAGACATACTCTTGCAGGATCTCTAGATTGCTTCTGACTTGGTGTCCTTTATACACACACACACACATACACCCTTCCAGAACTCTACAAGGATTCTGACTTCATGTCCTTTTTACACACACACACACACACACACACACACACACACACACACACACATGCATCCTTGCAGAATCGCAGGAATTCATCTCACGTCATGTAATTTATACACATACACTCAAACTTATTCCCTTGCAAAATCACTTGAGGGTTTCTTACTTCGTGTTCTTTTTACAAACATACTTAAAACACACACAGACACACCCTTGCAGGATCTCTAGAGGGCTTCTGACTTGGTGTCCTTTTTACACACAGGCACACAGACACACATACACACACCTGTGCAGAATCTTTGGAGGACTTCTAAAATGTCGTTTATAAACACACACACACACACACATCCCTTGCAGAATCTCTAGAGGGATTCAGACTTCGTGTCCTTTTTACACACACACACACACACACACATCCTTGCAGGAACTCTACAGCGATTCTAAATTCCTATCCTTTTACACACGAACACACACACTCACACGCTTGCATAATGCCTGCAGGGCTTCTGTCTTCATGTCCTTTTTATACACACACACAGGCACACAACCTTGCACAATCTCTAGAGTTCTTTTGATTTCTTGTCCTTTATACACACACACACACACTCACACAAACACATCATTCCAGAATCTCTAGAGGGTTTCTGACTTTTTTCTTTACACACACACACACACACACACACACACCTTTGCAGAAACTATGGAGTGTTTCTGACTTCATGTGTACTTTTTACACACACACACACACACACATACAACCTTGCAGAATCTCTGGAGGGCTTCTGATTTTGTGTCCTTTTTACACAAACATACACACATACACACACCCTTGAAGAATCTCTAGAGGGCTTCTGACTTCGTGTCTTTTTACACAAACACACACACACACCACACACACATACACTTTGGTAGAATCTCTGGATGGTGGCTGACTTGCTGTCCTTTTTACACACACACACACACACACACACAAACACTTGAAGAATATCTAGAGGGTTTTTGAATTTGTGTCTGTTTACTCACACACACACACACACACACTTACAGAACCTCTGGACGGCTTCAGACTCCATGTCCTTTTTACACACACACACACACACACACACACACACACACACATACACTTTTGCAGAATCAATAGTCGGCTTATGACTTGGTGTCTTTTTTACACACACGCACACAGACACATACACACACCTGTGCAGAATCTGTGGAGGACTTCTAACAACATGTCCTTTTTACACACACACACACACACAAAGACATACTCTTGCAGGATCTCTAGAGTGCTTCTGACTTGGTGTCCTTTATACACACACACACACACATACACCCTTCCAGAACTCTACAAGGATTCTGACTTCATGTCCTTTTTACACACACACACACACACACACACACACACACACAAACTCATTTTCTTGCCAAATCTCTGCAGTCCTTCTGACTTCGTGTCCGTTTTAAACACACACACACACACACATACACTTGTAGAATCTCTGGAGGACTTCTGATTTCATGTCCTTATTGCACACACACTCCCTCACTCTCACTCTGGAGGACTTCTGATTTCATGTCCTTATTACACACACACACACACACACACACACACACACACTCCCTCACTCTCACACTCATACCTTTCCAGAAAACCTAGAGGGCTTCTGATTTCATGTCCTTTTAACACAACATACTCACCCTTGCAGAATCTCTAGAGGGCTTCTGACTTCCTGTACTTTTGACACACACACACACACACAAACACCCTTGTAGAATCTCCAGACATTTTCTGACTTCGTGTTGTTTTCACACATACACACACACACACTCTGGCAGAATCTCTGGAGGGCTTCTAATATGGTTTACTTATTTCAAACACAACAAACACACACACACACACAGACCTTTGCATAATCAATATTGGGCTTCTGACTTCGTGTAATTTTTACCCTCACACACAAACACACACACACACATACAACCTTGCAGAATCTCTGGAGGGCTTCTGACTTTGTGTCCTTTTTACACAAACATACACACATACACACACCCTTGAAGAATCTCTAGTGGGCTTCTGACTTCGTGTCTTTTTACACAAACACACACACACCAAACACACATACACCCTGGTAGAATCTCTGGATGGTGGCTGACTTGCTGTCCTTTTTACACACACACACACACACACAAACACTTGAAGAATATCTAGAGGGTTTCTGAATTTGTGTCTGTTTACACACACACACACACACACACACACACACACTTACAGAACCTCTGGATGGCTTCAGACTCCATGTCCTTTTTACACACACACACACTTTTGCAGAATTAATAGTCGGTTTCTGATATGGTATCCTTTTTACACAAACGCACACAGACACATACACACACCTGTGCAGAATCTGTGGAGGACTTCTAACAACATGTCCTTTTTACACACACACACACACACACACACACACACAAAGACATACTCTTGCAGGATCTCTAGAGTGCTTCTGACTTGGTGTCCTTTATACACACACACACACACACATACACCCTTCCAGAACTCTACAATGATTCTGACTTTATGTCCTTTTTACACACACACACACACAAACACACCATTGCAGAATCAATAGAGGTCTTCTGACTTCATGTCCTTTTTACACACACACACACACACACACACCCTTACAGAACCTCTGGAGGGCTTCTGATTTCATGTCCTTTTTACACACACACACACACACACACACACTTTTGCAGAATCAATAGTCGTCTTCTGACTTCGTGTCCTTTTTACAAACACACACACACACACACACACACCCTTGCAGAATTTCTAGAGGGCTTCTGAATTTGTGACCTTATTACACACGCACACACTCACACACATAAAACCTTGCAGAATCTCTTGAGAGCTTCATACTTGGTCTCCTTTTTACAAACACACACACACACACATCATGCAGAATCTCTAGATGGCTTCTGACTTCAGGATCTTTTTACACACACACACACACACACACACACCTTTGCAGAAACTATGGAGTGTTTCTGACTTCATGTGTCCTTTTTACACACACTCACACACACACACACCCTTGCAGAATCTCTTGAGGTCTTCTGACGTCATGTCCTTGTTACACGCACACACTTGCATAATCTCTGGGGGTCTGACTTCGTGTCCTTTTTACACACACACTCACACACACACCCTTCCTCACACTGATACTCATACCTTTGGAAAATTCCTAGAGGGCTTCTGACTTCCTGTCCTTTTTACACACACACACACACACACACATCCTTGCAGAATTCCTGGATGGCTTCTTACTTTGTGTCCTTTTTAAACACACACACACACACACACAGATACACACACCCTTGCAGAAATTCTAGAGGGCTTCGGACTTCGTGTTCTTTTTACGCACGCACACACACACACACACACACAGACATGCATGCACCCTTGCAGAGTCTCTGGAATGCTTCTGACTTCGTGTTCTTTTTACACACACACACACACACACACACATACATGCATCCTTGCAGAATCGCAGGAATTCATCTAACGTCATGTAATTTATACACATACACATACACACTCAAACTCATTCCCTTGCAAAATCACTTGAGGGTTTCTTACTTTGTGTTCTTTTTACAAACATACACACACACACAGACACACCCTTGCAGGATCTCTAGAGGGCTTCTGACTTGGTGTCCTTTTTACACACACGCACACAGACACACATACACACACCTGTTCAGAATCTTTGGAGGACTTCTAAAATGTCGTTTATAAACACACACACACACACACATCCCTTGCAGAAACTCTAGAGGGATTCAGACTTCGTGTCCTTTTTACACACACACACACACACACACACATCCTTGCAGGAACTCTACAGCGATTCTAAATTCCTATCCTTTTACACACGCACACACACACTCACACGCTTGCATAATGCCTGCAGGGCTTCTGTCTTCATGTCCTTTTTATACACACACACAGACACACAACCTTGCACAATCTCTAGAGTCCTTTTGATTTCTGGTCCTTTTTACACACACACACACACACACACACACCTTTGCAGAAACTATGGAGTGTTTCTGATTTCATGTGTCCTTTTTACACACACACACACACACACACATACAACCTTGCAGAATCTCTGGAGGGCTTCTGACTTTGTGTCATTTTTACACAAACATACACACATACACACACCCTTGAAGAATCTCTAGAGGGCTTCTGACTTCGTGTCTTTTTACACAAACACACACACACCACACACACATACACCCTTGTAGAATCTCTGGATGGTGGCTGACTTGCTGTCCTTTTTACACACACACACACACACACACAAACCCTTGCAGAATATCTAGAGGGTTTCTGAATTTGTGTCTGTTGTACACACACACACACACACACACCCTTACAGAACCTCTGGACGGCTTCAGATTCCATGTCCTTTTTACACACACACACACACACACACACACACACACTTTTGCAGAATCAATAGTCGGCTTCTGACTTGGTATCCTTTTTACACACACACACAGACAGACACACATACACACACCTGTGCAGAATCTGTGGAGGACTTCTAACAACATGTCCTTTTTACACACACACACACACACACACACACACTCAAAGATATACTCTTGCAGGATCTCTAGAGTGCTTCTGACTTGGTGTCCTTTATAGACACACACACATACACCCTTCCAGAACTCTACAAGGATTCTGACTTCATGTCCTTTTTACACACACACACACACACACACACACACACACACAAATTCATTTTCTTGCCAAATCTCTGCAGTCCTTCTGACTTCGTGTCCTTTTTAAACACACACACACACACACACACACACACTTGTAGAATCTCTGGAGGACTTCTGATTTCATGTCCTTTTTACACACACACACACACACTCCCTCACTCTCACACTGATACCTTTCCAGAAAACCTAGAGGGCTTCTGATTTCATGTCCTTTTAACACAACACACTCACCCTTGCAGAATCTCTAGAGAGCTTCTGACTTCCTGTACTTTTGACACACACACACACAAACACCCTTGCAGAATCTCCAGACATTTTCTGACTTCGTGTTGTTTTCACACATACACACACACACACTCTGGTAGAATCTCTGGAGGGCTTCTAATATGGTTTACTTATTTCAAACACAACAAACACACACACACACACACAGACCTTTGCATAATCCATATTGGGCTTCTGACTTCGTGTAATTTTTACCCTCACACACAAACGCACACACACACATACACACACACATACAACCTTGCAGAATCTCTGGAGGGCTCCTGACTTTGTGTCCTTTTTACACAAACATACACACATACACACACCCTTGAAGAATCTCTAGAGGGCTTCTGACTTCGTGTCTTTTTACACAAACACACACACAGCAAACACACATACACCCTGGTAGAATCTCTGGATGGTGGCTGACTTGCTGTCCTTTTTACACACACACACACACACACAAACACCCTTGCAGAATATCTAGAGGGTTTCTGAATTTGTGTCTGTTTACACACACACACACACACACACACCCTTACAGAACCTCTGGACAGCTTCAGACTCCATGTCCTTTTTACACACACACACACACACACACACATACACTTGCAGAATCAATAGTCGGCTTCTGACTTGGTGTCTTTTTTACACACACGCACACAGACACATACACACACCTGTGCAGAATCTGTGGAGGACTTCTAACAACATGTCCTTTTTACACACACACACACACACACACACACACACACACAAAGACATACTCTTGCAGGATCTCTAGAGTGCTTCTGACTTGGTGTCCTTTATACACACACACACATACACCCTTCCAGAACTCTACAATGATTCTGATTTCATGTCCTTTTTACACACACACACACACACACACACACACACACACAAACACACCATTGCAGAATCAATAGAGGGCTTCTGACTTCATGTCTTTTTTATACACACACACACACACCCTTACAGAACCTCTGGAGGGCTTCTGATTTCATGTCCTTTTTTCACACACACACACACACACACACACACACTTTTGCAGAATCAATAGTCGGTTTCTGACTTTGTGTCCTTTTTACAAACACCCACACACACACACGCCCTTGCAGAAATTCTAGAGGGCTTCTGAATTTGTGACCTTATTACACACGCACACACTCACACACATAAAACCTTGCAGAATCTCTTGAGAGCTTCATACTTGGTCTCCTTTTTACAAACACACACACACACCATGGCAGAATCTCTAGATGGCTTCTGACTTCAGGATCTTTTTACACACACACACACACACACACACACACACACACCTTTGCAGAAACTATGGAGTGTTTCTGACTTCATGTGTCCTTTTTACACACACTCTCACACACACACACACACCCTTGCAGAATCTCTTGAGGGCTTCTGACGTCATGTCCTTGTTACACAAACACACACTTGCATAATCTCTGGGGGGTCTGACTTCGTATCCTTTTTACACACACACACTCACACACACACCCTCCCTCACACTGATACTCATACCTTTGTAAAATTCCTAGAGGGCTTCTGACTTCCTTACCTTTTTATACACACACACACACACACACTCACACACATCCTTGCAGAATTCCTGGATGGATTCTTACTTTGTGTCATTTTTAAACACACACACACACACACACACACACACACTCCAAACTCATTTTCTTGCAAAATCTCTGCAGTCCTTCTGACTTCGTGTCCTTTTTAAACACACACACACACACACACACATACACTTGTAGAATCTCTGGAGGACTTCTGATTTCATGTCCTTATTACACACACACACACACACACACACACTCCCTCACTCTCACTCTGGAGGACTTCTGATTTCATGTCCTTATTACACACACACACACACACACACACTCCCTCACTCTCACACTCATACCTTTCCAGAAAACCTAGAGGGCTTCTGATTTCATGTCCTTTTAACACAACACACTCACCCTTGCAGAATCTCTAGAGGGCTTCTGACTTCCTGTACTTTTGACACACACACACACAAACACCCTTGCAGAATCTCCAGACATTTTCTGACTTCGTGTTGTTTTCACACATACACACACACACACTCTGGTAGAATCTCTGGAGGGCTTCTAATATGGTTTACTTATTTCAAACACAACAAACACACACACACACACAGACCTTTGCATAATCAATATTGGGCTTCTGACTTCGTGTAATTTTTACCCTCACACACAAACGCACACACACACACACACACACACACACACATACAACCTTGCAGAATCTCTGGAGGGCTTCTGACTTTGTGTTCTTTTTACACAAACATACACACATACACACACCCTTGAAGAATCTGTAGAGGGCTTCTGACTTCGTGTCTTTTTACACAAACACACACACACCAAACACACATACACCCTGGTAGAATCTCTGGATGGTGGCTGACTTGCTGTCCTTTTTACACACACACACACACACACACACACACACACACACACACAAACACCCTTGCAGAATATCTAGAGGGTTTCTGAATTTGTGTCTGTTTACACACACACACACACACACACACCCTTACAGAACCTCTGGACAGCTTCAGACTCCATGTCCTTTTTACACACACACACACTTTTGCAGAATCAATAGTCGGTTTCTGATATGGTATCCTTTTTACACACACGCACACAGACACATACACACACCTGTGCAGAATCTGTGGAGGACTTCTAACAACATGTCCTTTTTACACACACACACACACACACACACACAAAGACATACTCTTGCAGGATCTCTAGAGTGCTTCTGACTTGGTGTCCTTTATACACACATACACACATACACCCTTCCAGAACTCTACAGTGATTCTGACTTTATGTCCTTTTTACACACACACACACACACACACAAACACACCATTGCAGAATCAATAGAGGTCTTCTGACTTCATGTCCTTTTTACACACACACACACACACACACCCTTACAGAACCTCTGGAGGGCTTCTGATTTCATGTCCTTTTTACACACACACACACACACACACACACACACACACACACTTTTGCAGAATCAATAGTCGGCTTCTGACTTCGTGTCCTTTTTACAAACACACACACACACACACACACCCTTGCAGAATTTCTAGAGGGCTTCTGAATTTGTGACCTTATTACACACGCACACACTCACACACATAAAACCTTGCAGAATCTCTTGAGAGCTTCATACTTGGTCTCCTTTTTACAAACACACACACACACACACATCATGCAGAATCTCTAGATGGCTTCTGACTTCAGGATCTTTTTACACACACACACACACACACCTTTGCAGAAACTATGGAGTGTTTCTGACTTCATGTGTCCTTTTTACACACACTCACACACACACACCCTTGCAGAATCTCTTGAGGTCTTCTGACGTCATGTCCTTGTTACACGCACACACTTGCATAATCTCTGGGGGTCTGACTTCGTGTCCTTTTTACACACACACACTCACACACACACCCTACCTCACACTGATACTCATACCTTTGGAAAATTCCTAGAGGGCTTCTGACTTCCTGTCCTTTTTACACACACACACACAGATACACACACCCTTGCTGAAATTCTATAGGGCTTCGGACTTCGTGTTCTTTTTACGCACGCACACACACACACACACAGACATGCACGCACTCTTGCAGAGTCTCTGGAATGCTTCTGACTTCGTGTTCTTTTTACACACACACACACACACACACACACATACATGCATCCTTGCAGAATCGCAGGAATTCATCTAACGTCATGTAATTTATACACATACACATACACACTCAAACTCATTCCCTTGCAAAATCACTTGAGGGTTTCTTACTTTGTGTTCTTTTTACAAACATACACACACACACAGACACACCCTTGCAGGATCTCTAGAGGGCTTCTGACTTGGTGTGCTTTTTACACACACGCACACAGACACACATACACACACCTGTGCAGAATCTTTGGAGGACTTCTAAAATGTCGTTTATAAACACACACACACACATCCCTTGCAGAATCTCTAGAGGGATTCAGACTTCGTGTCCTTTTTACACACACACACACACACACACACATCCTTGCAGGAACTCTACAGCGATTCTAAATTCCTATCCTTTTACACACTCACACGCTTGCATAATGCCTGCAGGGCTTCTGTCTTCATGTCCTTTTTATACACACACACAGGCACACAACCTTGCACAATCTCTAGAGTCCTTTTGATTTCTTGTCCTTTTTACACACACACACACACACACACACACCTTTGCAGAAACTATGGAGTGTTTCTGATTTCATGTGTCCTTTTTACACACACACACACACACACATACAACCTTGCAGAATCTCTGGAGGGCTTCTGACTTTGTGTCATTTTTACACAAACATACACACATACACACACCCTTGAAGAATCTCTAGAGGGCTTCTGACTTCGTGTCTTTTTACACAAACACACACACACCACACACACATATACCCTTGTAAAATCTCTGGATGGTGGCTGACTTGCTGTCCTTTTTACACACACACACGCACACACACACACACACACACAAACCCTTGCAGAATATCTAGAGGGTTTCTGAATTTGTGTCTGTTGTACACACACACACACACCCTTACAGAACCTCTGGACGGCTTCAGATTCCATGTCCTTTTTACACACACACACACACACACACACACACACACACACACACACTTTTCCAGAATCAATAGTCGGCTTCTGACTTGGTATCCTTTTTACACACACGCAGACAGACACACATACACACACCTGTGCAGAATCTGTGGAGGACTTCTAACAACATGTCCTTTTTACACACACACACACACACACAAAGATATACTCTTGCAGGATCTCTAGAGTGCTTCTGACTTGGTGTCCTTTATACACACACACACATACACCCTTCCAGAACTCTACAAGGATTCTGACTTCATGTCCTTTTTACACACACACACACACACACACACACACACACAAATTCATTTTCTTGCCAAATCTCTGCAGTCCTTCTGACTTCGTGTCCTTTTTAAACACACACACACCACACACACACTTGTAGAATCTCTGGAGGACTTCTGATTTCATGTCCTTTTTACACACACACACACACACACACACACACACAAAGATATACTCTTGCAGGATCTCTAGAGTGCTTCTGACTTGGTGTCCTTTATACACACACACACATACACCCTTCCAGAACTCTACAAGGATTCTGACTTCATGTCCTTTTTACACACACACACACACACACAAACACACACAAATTCATTTTCTTGCCAAATCTCTGCAGTCCTTCTGACTTCGTGTCCTTTTTAAACACGCACACACACACACACACTTGTAGAATCTCTGGAGGACTTCTGATTTCATGTCCTTATTACACACACACACACACACACACACTCCCTCACTCTCACACTGATACCTTTCCAGAAAACCTAGAGGGCTTCTGATTTCATGTCCTTTTAACACAACACACTCACCCTTGCAGAATCTCTAGAGGGCTTCTGACTTCCTGTACTTTTGACACACACACACACAAACACCCTTGCAGAATCTCCAGATATTTTCTGACTTCGTGTTGTTTTCACACATACACACACACACACTCTGGCAGAATCACTGGAGGGCTTCTAATATGGTTTACTTATTTCAAACACAACAAACACACACACACAGACCTTTGCATAATCAATATTGGGCTTCTGACTTCGTGTAATTTTTACCCTCAAACACAAACACACACACACACATACAACCTTGCAGAATCTCTGGAGGGCTTCTGACTTTGTGTCCTTTTTACACAAACATACACACATACACACACCCTTGAAGAATCTCTAGAGGGCTTCTGACTTCGTGTCTTTTTACACAAACACACACACACCAAACACACATACACCCTGGTAGAATCTCTGGATGGTGGCTGACTTGCTGTCCTTTTTACACACACACACACACACACACACACACAAACACCCTTGCAGAATATCTAGAGGGTTTCTGAATTTGTGTCTGTTTACACACACACACACACACACACCCTTACAGAACCTCTGGACAGCTTCAGACTCCATGTCCTTTTTACACACACACACACACACACACACACACATACACTTGCAGAATCAATAGTCGGCTTCTGACTTGGTGTCTTTTTTACACACACGCACACAGACACATACACACACCTGTGCAGAATCTGTGGAGGACTTCTAACAACATGTCCTTTTTACACACACACACACACACACACACACACACACACACACACAAAGACATACTCTTGCAGGATCTCTAGAGTGCTTCTGACTTGGTGTCCTTTATACACACACACACACACATACACCCTTCCAGAACTCCACAATGATTCTGATTTCATGTCCTTTTTACACACACACACACACACACACACACACACACAAACACACCATTGCAGAATCAATAGAGGGCTTCTGACTTCATGTCTTTTTTATACACACACACACACACACCCTTACAGAACCTCTGGAGGGCTTCTGATTTCATGTCCTTTTTTCACACACACACACACACACACACACACACACACTTTTGCAGAATCAATAGTCGGTTTCTGACTTCGTGTCCTTTTTACAAACACCCACACACACACACGCCCTTGCAGAAATTCTAGAGGGCTTCTGAATTTGTGACCTTATTACACACGCACACACTCACACACATAAAACCTTGCAGAATCTCTTGAGAGCTTCATACTTGGTCTCCTTTTTACAAACACACACACACATCATGGCAGAATCTCTAGATGGCTTCTGACTTCAGGATCTTTTTACACACACACACACACACACACACCTTTGCAGAAACTATGGAGTGTTTCTGACTTCATGTGTCCTTTTTACACACACTCTCACACACACACACACCCTTGCAGAATCTCTTGAGGGCTTCTGACGTCATGTCCTTGTTACACAAACACACACTTGCATAATCTCTGGGGGGTCTGACTTCGTATCCTTTTTACACACACACACTCACACACACACCCTCCCTCACACTGATACTCATACCTTTGTAAAATTCCTAGAGGGCTTCTGACTTCCTTACCTTTTTATACACACACACACACACACACACTCACACACATCCTTGCAGAATTCCTGGATGGATTCTTACTTTGTGTCATTTTTAAACACACACACACACACACACACACACACTCCAAACTCCTTTTCTTGCAAAATCTCTGCAGTCCTTCTGACTTCGTGTCCTTTTTAAACACACACACACACACACATACACTTGTAGAATCTCTGGAGGACTTCTGATTTCATGTCCTTATTACACACACACACACACACACACACTCCCTCACTCTCACTCTGGAGGACTTCTGATTTCATGTCCTTATTACACACACACACACACACACACACTCCCTCACTCTCACACTCATACCTTTCCAGAAAACCTAGAGGGCTTCTGATTTCGTGTCCTTTTAACACAACACACTCACCCTTGCAGAATCTCTAGAGGGCTTCTGACTTCCTGTACTTTTGACACACACAGACACCCTTGCAGAATCTCCAGACATTTTCTGACTTCGTGTTGTTTTCACCCATACACACACACACACACACACACACACTCTGGCAGAATCTCTGGAGGGCTTCTAATATGGTTTACTTATTTCAAACACAACAAACACACACACACAGACCTTTGCATAACCAATATTGGGCCTCTGACTTCGTGTAATTTTTACCCTCACACACAAACACACACACACACATACAACCTTGCAGAATCTCTGGAGGGCTTCTGACTTTGTGTCCTTTTTACACAAACATACACACATACACACACCCTTGAAGAATCTGTAGAGGGCTTCTGACTTCGTGTCTTTTTACACAAACACACACACACCAAACACACATACACCCTGGTAGAATCTCTGGATGGTGGCTGACTTGCTGTCCTTTTTACACACACACACACACACACACACACAAACACCCTTGCAGAATATCTAGAGGGTTTCTGAATTTGTGTCTGTTTACACACACACACACACACACACCCTTACAGAACCTCTGGACAGCTTCAGACTCCATGTCCTTTTTACACACACACACACACACACACATACACTTGCAGAATCAATAGTCGGCTTCTGACTTGGTGTCTTTTTTACACACACGCACACAGACACATACACACACCTGTGCAGAATCTGTGGAGGACTTCTAACAACATGTCCTTTTTACACACACACACACACACACACACACACACAAAGACATACTCTTGCAGGATCTCTAGAGTGCTTCTGACTTGGTGTCCTTTATACACACACACACATACACCCTTCCAGAACTCTACAATGATTCTGATTTCATGTCCTTTTTACACACACACACACACACACACACACAAACACACCATTGCAGAATCAATAGAGGGCTTCTGACTTCATGTCTTTTTTATACACACACACACACACCCTTACAGATCCTCTGGAGGGCTTCTGATTTCATGTCCTTTTTTCACACACACACACACACACACACACACACTTTTGCAGAATCAATAGTCGGTTTCTGACTTCGTGTCCTTTTTACAAACACCCACACACACACACGCCCTTGCAGAAATTCTAGAGGGCTTCTGAATTTGTGACCTTATTACACACGCACACACTCACACACATAAAACCTTGCAGAATCTCTTGAGAGCTTCATACTTGGTCTCCTTTTTACAAACACACACACACATCATGGCAGAATCTCTAGATGGCTTCTGACTTCAGGATCTTTTTACACACACACACACACACACACCTTTGCAGAAACTATGGAGTGTTTCTGACTTCATGTGTCCTTTTTACACACACTCTCTCACACACACACACCCTTGCAGAATCTCTTGAGGGCTTCTGACGTCATGTCCTTGTTTCACAAACACACACTTGCATAATCTCTGGGGGGTCTGACTTCGTATCCTTTTTACACACACACACTCACACACACACCCTCCCTCACACTGATACTCATACCTTTGTAAAATTCCTAGAGGGCTTCTGACTTCCTTACCTTTTTATACACACACACACACACACACACACACACTCACACACATCCTTGCAGAATTCCTGGATGGATTCTTACTTTGTGTCATTTTTAAACACACACACACACACACTCCAAACTCATTTTCTTGCAAAATCTCTGCAGTCCTTCTGACTTCGTGTCCTTTTTAAACACACACACACACACACACATACACTTGTAGAATCTCTGGAGGACTTCTGATTTCATGTCCTTATTACACACACACACACACACACACTCCCTCACTCTCACTCTGGAGGACTTCTGATTTCATGTCCTTATTACACACACACACACACACACACTCCCTCACTCTCACACTCATACCTTTCCAGAAAACCTAGAGGGCTTCTGATTTCGTGTCCTTTTAACACAACACACTCACCCTTGCAGAATCTCTAGAGGGCTTCTGACTTCCTGTACTTTTGACACACACAGACACCCTTGCAGAATCTCCAGACATTTTCTGACTTCGTGTTGTTTTCACACATACACACACACACACACACTCTGGCAGAATCTCTGGAGGGCTTCTAATATGGTTTACTTATTTCAAACATAACAAACACACACACACAGACCTTTGCATAATCAATATTGGGCTTCTGACTTCGTGTAATTTTTACCCTCACACACAAACACACACACACACATACAACCTTGCAGAATCTCTGGAGGGCTTCTGACTTTGTGTCCTTTTTACACAAACATACACACATACACACACCCTTGAAGAATCTCTAGAGGGCTTCTGACTTCGTGTCTTTTTACACAAACACACACACACACCAAACACACATACACCCTGGTAGAATCTCTGGATGGTGGCTGACTTGCTGTCCTTTTTACACACACACACACACACACACAAACACTTGAAGAATATCTAGAGGGTTTCTGAATTTATGTCTGTTTACACACACACACACTTACAGAACCTCTGGACGGCTTCAGACTCCATGTCCTTTTTACACACACACACACACACACACACACACACACACACACACACACACACTTTTGCAGAATCAATAGTCGGCTTCTGACTTGGTATCCTTTTTACACACACGCACACAAACACATACACACACCTTTGCAGAATTTGTGGAGGACTTCTAACAACATGTCCTTTTTACACACACAGACACACACACACACACACACAAGACATACTCTTGCAGGATCTCTAGAGTGCTTCTGACTTGGTGTCCTTTATACACACACACACACATACACCCTTCCAGAACTCTACAAGGGTTCTGACTTCATGTCCTTTTTACACACACACACACACACACACACACCCTTACAGAACCTCTGGAGGGCTTCTGATTTCATGTCCTTTTTACACACACACACACACACACACACAAACACACACTTTTGCAGAATCAATAGTCGGCTTCTGACTTCGTGTCCTTTTTACAAATACCCACAACGTCCTTGCAGAATTTCTAGAGGGCTTCTGAATTTGTGACCTTATTACACACGCACACACTCACACACATAAAACCTTGCAGAATCTCTTGAGAGCTTCATACTTGGTCTCCTTTTTACAAATACACACACACACACATCATGGCAGAATCTCTAGATGGCTTCTGACTTCAGGATCTTTTTACACACACACCTTTGCAGAAACTATGGAGTGTTTCTGACTTCATGTGTCCTTTTTACACACACTCTCACACACACACACCCTTGCAGAATCTCTTGAGGGCTTCTGACGTCATGTCCTTGTTACACACACATACACACACGCACTTGCATAATCTGTGGGGGTCTGACTTCGTGTCCTTTTTACACACACACACACTCACACACACCCTCCCTCACACTGATACTCATACCTTTGGAAAATTCCTAGAGGGCTTCTGACTTCCTTACCTTTTTACACACACACACACACACACACACACACACACACACATCCTTGCAGAATTCCTGGATGGATTCTTACTTTGTGTCATTTTTAAACACACACACACACACACACACACTCCAAACTCATTTTCTTGCCAAATCTCTGCAGTCCTTCTGACTTCGTGTCCTTTTTAAACACACACACACACACACACACACACACACACACACACACACACACACACACTTGTAGAATCTCTGGAGAACTTCTGATTTCATGTCCTTATTACACACACACACACACACACACTCCCTCACTCTCACTCTGGAGGACTTCTGATTTCATGTCCTTATTACACACACACACACACACACACACTCCCTCACTCTCACACTCATACCTTTCCAGAAAACCTAGAGGGCT
>NC_134533.1:130747675-130757675 GCF_050624435.1 Tenrec ecaudatus | reverse complement strand
CACACACACACACACACATGCATCCTTGCAGAATCGCAGGAATTCATCTCACGTCATGTAATTTATACACATACACTCAAACTTATTCCCTTGCAAAATCACTTGAGGGTTTCTTACTTCGTGTTCTTTTTACAAACATACTTAAAACACACACAGACACACCCTTGCAGGATCTCTAGAGGGCTTCTGACTTGGTGTCCTTTTTACACACACGCACACAGACACACATACACACACCTGTGCAGAATCTTTGGAGGACTTCTAAAATGTCGTTTATAAACACACACACACACACACATCCCTTGCAGAATCTCTAGAGGGATTCAGACTTCGTGTCCTTTTTACACACACACACACACACACACACACATCCTTGCAGGAACTCTACAGCGATTCTAAATTCCTATCCTTTTACACACGAACACACACACTCACACGCTTGCATAATGCCTGCAGGGCTTCTGTCTTCATGTCCTTTTTATACACACACACAGACACACAACCTTGCACAATCTCTAGAGTTCTTTTGATTTCTTGTCCTTTATACACACACACACACACTCACACAAACACATCATTCCAGAATCTCTAGAGGGTTTCTGACTTTTTTCTTTACACACACACACACACACACACACACCTTTGCAGAAACTATGGAGTGTTTCTGACTTCATGTGTACTTTTTACACACACACACACACACACATACAACCTTGCAGAATCTCTGGAGGGCTTCTGATTTTGTGTCCTTTTTACACAAACATACACACATACACACACCCTTGAAGAATCTCTAGAGGGCTTCTGACTTCGTGTCTTTTTACACAAACACACACACACACCACACACACATACACTTTGGTAGAATCTCTGGATGGTGGCTGACTTGCTGTCCTTTTTACACACACACACACACAAACACTTGAAGAATATCTAGAGGGTTTTTGAATTTGTGTCTGTTTACTCACACACACACACACACACACACTTACAGAACCTCTGGACGGCTTCAGACTCCATGTCCTTTTTACACACACACACACACACACACACACACACACACATACACTTTTGCAGAATCAATAGTCGGCTTATGACTTGGTGTCTTTTTTACACACACGCACACAGACACATGCACACACCTGTGCAGAATCTGTGGAGGACTTCTAACAACATGTCCTTTTTACACACACACACACACACACAAAGACATACTCTTGCAGGATCTCTAGAGTGCTTCTGACTTGGTGTCCTTTATACACACACACACACACATACACCCTTCCAGAACTCTACAAGGATTCTGACTTCATGTCCTTTTTACACACACACACACACACACACACACACAAACTCATTTTCTTGCCAAATCTCTGCAGTCCTTCTGACTTCGTGTCCTTTTTAAACACACACACACACACACATACACTTGTAGAATCTCTGGAGGACTTCTGATTTCATGTCCTTATTGCACACACACTCCCTCACTCTCACTCTGGAGGACTTCTGATTTCATGTCCTTATTACACACACACACACACACACACACACACACTCCCTCACTCTCACACTCATACCTTTCCAGAAAACCTAGAGGGCTTCTGATTTCATGTCCTTTTAACACAACATACTCACCCTTGCAGAATCTCTAGAGGGCTTCTGACTTCCTGTACTTTTGACACACACACACACACACAAACACCCTTGTAGAATCTCCAGACATTTTCTGACTTCGTGTTGTTTTCACACATACACACACACACACTCTGGCAGAATCTCTGGAGGGCTTCTAATATGGTTTACTTATTTCAAACACAACAAACACACACACACACACAGACCTTTGCATAATCAATATTGGGCTTCTGACTTCGTGTAATTTTTACCCTCACACACAAACACACACACACACATACAACCTTGCAGAATCTCTGGAGGGCTTCTGACTTTGTGTCCTTTTTACACAAACATACACACATACACACACCCTTGAAGAATCTCTAGTGGGCTTCTGACTTCGTGTCTTTTTACACAAACACACACACACACCACACACAAATACACCCTGGTAGAATCTCTGGATGGTGGCTGACTTGCTGTCCTTTTTACACACACACACACACACACAAACACTTGAAGAATATCTAGAGGGTTTCTGAATTTGTGTCTGTTTACACACACACACACACACACACACACTTACAGAACCTCTGGATGGCTTCAGACTCCATGTCCTTTTTACACACACACACACTTTTGCAGAATTAATAGTCGGTTTCTGATATGGTATCCTTTTTACACAAACGCACACAGACACATACACACACCTGTGCAGAATCTGTGGAGGACTTCTAACAACATGTCCTTTTTACACACACACACACACACACACACACACACACACACACACACAAAGACATACTCTTGCAGGATCTCTAGAGTGCTTCTGACTTGGTGTCCTTTATACACACACACACACACACATACACCCTTCCAGAACTCTACAATGATTCTGACTTTATGTCCTTTTTACACACACACACACACAAACACACCATTGCAGAATCAATAGAGGTCTTCTGACTTCATGTCCTTTTTACACACACACACACACACACACACCCTTACAGAACCTCTGGAGGGCTTCTGATTTCATGTCCTTTTTACACACACACACACACACACACACACTTTTGCAGAATCAATAGTCGTCTTCTGACTTCGTGTCCTTTTTACAAACACACACACACACACACACACCCTTGCAGAATTTCTAGAGGGCTTCTGAATTTGTGACCTTATTACACACGCACACACTCACACACATAAAACCTTGCAGAATCTCTTGAGAGCTTCATACTTGGTCTCCTTTTTACAAACACACACACACACATCATGCAGAATCTCTAGATGGCTTCTGACTTCAGGATCTTTTTACACACACACACACACACCTTTGCAGAAACTATGGAGTGTTTCTGACTTCATGTGTCCTTTTTACACACACTCACACACACACACACCCTTGCAGAATCTCTTGAGGTCTTCTGACGTCATGTCCTTGTTACACGCACACACTTGCATAATCTCTGGGGGTCTGACTTCGTGTCCTTTTTACACACACACTCACACACACACCCTTCCTCACACTGATACTCATACCTTTGGAAAATTCCTAGAGGGCTTCTGACTTCCTGTCCTTTTTACACACACACACACACACACACACACATATCCTTGCAGAATTCCTGGATGGCTTCTTACTTTGTGTCCTTTTTAAACACACACACACACACACACAGATACACACACCCTTGCAGAAATTCTAGAGGGCTTCGGACTTCGTGTTCTTTTTACGCACGCACACACACACACACACACACACAGACATGCATGCACCCTTGCAGAGTCTCTGGAATGCTTCTGACTTCGTGTTCTTTTTACACACACACACACACACACACACACACATACATGCATCCTTGCAGAATCGCAGGAATTCAT
Organism: Tenrec ecaudatus; assembly: GCF_050624435.1. NCBI lineage: Eukaryota > Metazoa > Chordata > Mammalia > Afrosoricida > Tenrecidae > Tenrec > Tenrec ecaudatus. Next base: position 130,754,171 of record NC_134533.1, on the reverse strand, counting down.
CTAACGTCATGTAATTTATACACATACACATACACACTCAAACTCATTCCCTTGCAAAATCACTTGAGGGTTTCTTACTTTGTGTTCTTTTTACAAACATACACACACACACAGACACACCCTTGCAGGATCTCTAGAGGGCTTCTGACTTGGTGTCCTTTTTACACACACGCACACAGACACACATACACACACCTGTTCAGAATCTTTGGAGGACTTCTAAAATGTCGTTTATAAACACACACACACACACACATCCCTTGCAGAAACTCTAGAGGGATTCAGACTTCGTGTCCTTTTTACACACACACACACACACACACACACACATCCTTGCAGGAACTCTACAGCGATTCTAAATTCCTATCCTTTTACACACGCACACACACACTCACACGCTTGCATAATGCCTGCAGGGCTTCTGTCTTCATGTCCTTTTTATACACACACACAGACACACAACCTTGCACAATCTCTAGAGTCCTTTTGATTTCTGGTCCTTTTTACACACACACACACACACACACACACCTTTGCAGAAACTATGGAGTGTTTCTGATTTCATGTGTCCTTTTTACACACACACACACACACACACACACATACAACCTTGCAGAATCTCTGGAGGGCTTCTGACTTTGTGTCATTTTTACACAAACATACACACATACACACACCCTTGAAGAATCTCTAGAGGGCTTCTGACTTCGTGTCTTTTTACACAAACACACACACACCACACACACATACACCCTTGTAGAATCTCTGGATGGTGGCTGACTTGCTGTCCTTTTTACACACACACACACACACACACACACACACACACACACACACACAAACCCTTGCAGAATATCTAGAGGGTTTCTGAATTTGTGTCTGTTGTACACACACACACACACACACACCCTTACAGAACCTCTGGACGGCTTCAGATTCCATGTCCTTTTTACACACACACACACACACACACACACACACACACACACTTTTGCAGAATCAATAGTCGGCTTCTGACTTGGTATCCTTTTTACACACACACACAGACAGACACACATACACACACCTGTGCAGAATCTGTGGAGGACTTCTAACAACATGTCCTTTTTACACACACACACACACACACACACTCAAAGATATACTCTTGCAGGATCTCTAGAGTGCTTCTGACTTGGTGTCCTTTATACACACACACACATACACCCTTCTAGAACTCTACAAGGATTCTGACTTCATGTCCTTTTTACACACACACACACACACACACACACACACAAATTCATTTTCTTGCCAAATCTCTGCAGTCCTTCTGACTTCGTGTCCTTTTTAAACACACACACACACACACACACACACACACTTGTAGAATCTCTGGAGGACTTCTGATTTCATGTCCTTTTTACACACACACACACACACTCCCTCACTCTCACACTGATACCTTTCCAGAAAACCTAGAGGGCTTCTGATTTCATGTCCTTTTAACACAACACACTCACCCTTGCAGAATCTCTAGAGAGCTTCTGACTTCCTGTACTTTTGACACACACACACACAAACACCCTTGCAGAATCTCCAGACATTTTCTGACTTCGTGTTGTTTTCACACATACACACACACACACTCTGGTAGAATCTCTGGAGGGCTTCTAATATGGTTTACTTATTTCAAACACAACAAACACACACACACACACACAGACCTTTGCATAATCCATATTGGGCTTCTGACATCGTGTAATTTTTACCCTCACACACAAACGCACACACACACATACACACACACATACAACCTTGCAGAATCTCTGGAGGGCTCCTGACTTTGTGTCCTTTTTACACAAACATACACACATACACACACCCTTGAAGAATCTCTAGAGGGCTTCTGACTTCGTGTCTTTTTACACAAACACACACACAGCAAACACACATACACCCTGGTAGAATCTCTGGATGGTGGCTGACTTGCTGTCCTTTTTACACACACACACACACACACAAACACCCTTGCAGAATATCTAGAGGGTTTCTGAATTTGTGTCTGTTTACACACACACACACACACACACACCCTTACAGAACCTCTGGACAGCTTCAGACTCCATGTCCTTTTTACACACACACACACACACACACACTTGCAGAATCAATAGTCGGCTTCTGACTTGGTGTCTTTTTTACACACACGCACACAGACACATACACACACCTGTGCAGAATCTGTGGAGGACTTCTAACAACATGTCCTTTTTACACACACACACACACACACACACACACACACAAAGACATACTCTTGCAGGATCTCTAGAGTGCTTCTGACTTGGTGTCCTTTATACACACACACACATACACCCTTCCAGAACTCTACAATGATTCTGATTTCATGTCCTTTTTACACACACACACACACACACACACAAACACACCATTGCAGAATCAATAGAGGGCTTCTGACTTCATGTCTTTTTTATACACACACACACACACCCTTACAGAACCTCTGGAGGGCTTCTGATTTCATGTCCTTTTTTCACACACACACACACACACACACACACTTTTGCAGAATCAATAGTCGGTTTCTGACTTTGTGTCCTTTTTACAAACACCCACACACACACATGCCCTTGCAGAAATTCTAGAGGGCTTCTGAATTTGTGACCTTATTACACACGCACACACTCACACACATAAAACCTTGCAGAATCTCTTGAGAGCTTCATACTTGGTCTCCTTTTTACAAACACACACACACACCATGGCAGAATCTCTAGATGGCTTCTGACTTCAGGATCTTTTTACACACACACACACACACACACACACACACACCTTTGCAGAAACTATGGAGTGTTTCTGACTTCATGTGTCCTTTTTACACACACTCTCACACACACACACACCCTTGCAGAATCTCTTGAGGGCTTCTGACGTCATGTCCTTGTTACACAAACACACACTTGCATAATCTCTGGGGGGTCTGACTTCGTATGCTTTTTACACACACGCACTCACACACACACCCTCCCTCAACTGATACTCATACCTTTGTAAAATTCCTAGAGGGCTTCTGACTTCCGTACCTTTTTATACACACACACACACACACACACTCACACACATCCTTGCAGAATTCCTGGATGGATTCTAACTTTGTGTCATTTTTAAACACACACACACACACACACACACACACACACACACTCCAAACTCATTTTCTTGCAAAATCTCTGCAGTCCTTCTGACTTCGTGTCCTTTTTAAACACACACACACACACACACACACACATACACTTGTAGAATCTCTGGAGGACTTCTGATTTCATGTCCTTATTACACACACACACACACACTCCCTCACTCTCACTCTGGAGGACTTCTGATTTCATGTCCTTATTACACACACACACACACACACACACTCCCTCACTCTCACACTCATACCTTTCCAGAAAACCTAGAGGGCTTCTGATTTCGTGTCCTTTTAACACAACACACTCACCCTTGCAGAATCTCTAGAGGGCTTCTGACTTCCTGTACTTTTGACACACACAGACACCCTTGCAGAATCTCCAGACATTTTCTGACTTCGTGTTGTTTTCACACATACACACACACACACACACACTCTGGCAGAATCTCTGGAGGGCTTCTAATATGGTTTACTTATTTCAAACACAACAAACACACACACACAGACCTTTGCATAATCAATATTGGGCTTCTGACTTCGTGTAATTTTTACCCTCACACACAAACACACACACACACATACAACCTTGCAGAATCTCTGGAGGGCTTCTGACTTTGTGTCCTTTTTACACAAACATACACACATACACACACCCTTGAAGAATCTCTAGATGGCTTCTGACTTCGTGTAATTTTACACAAACACACACACACACCAAACACACATACACCCTGGTAGAATCTCTGGATGGTGGCTGACTTGCTGTCCTTTTTACACACACACACACACACACAAACACTTGAAGAATATCTAGAGGGTTTCTGAATTTGTGTCTGTTTACACACACACACACACACTTACAGAACCTCTGGACGGCTTCAGACTCCATGTCCTTTTTACACACACACACACACACACACACACACACTTTTGCAGAATCAATAGTCGGCTTCTGACTTGGTATCCTTTTTACACACACGCACACAAACACATACACACACCTTTGCAGAATTTGTGGAGGACTTCTAACAACATGTCCTTTTTACACACACACACACACACACACACACACAAGACATACTCTTGCAGGATCTCTAGAGTGCTTCTGACTTGGTGTCCTTTATACACACACACACACATACACCCTTCCAGAACTCTACAAGGGTTCTGACTTCATGTCCTTTTTACACACACACACACACACACACCCTTACAGAACCTCTGGAGGGCTTCTGATTTCATGTCCTTTTTACACACACACACACACACACACAAACACACACTTTTGCAGAATCAATAGTCGGCTTCTGACTTCGTGTCCTTTTTACAAATACCCACAACGTCCTTGCAGAATTTCTAGAGGGCTTCTGAATTTGTGACCTTATTACACACGCACACACTCACACACATAAAACCTTGCAGAATCTCTTGAGAGCTTCATACTTGGTCTCCTTTTTACAAATACACACACACACACACATCATGGCAGAATCTCTAGATGGCTTCTGACTTCAGGATCTTTTTACACACACACCTTTGCAGAAACTATGGAGTGTTTCTGACTTCATGTGTCCTTTTTACACACACTCTCACACACACACACCCTTGCAGAATCTCTTGAGGGCTTCTGACGTCATGTCCTTGTTACACACACATACACACACGCACTTGCATAATCTGTGGGGGTCTGACTTCGTGTCCTTTTTACATACACACACACTCACACACACCCTCCCTCACACTGATACTCATACCTTTGGAAAATTCCTAGAGGGCTTCTGACTTCCTTACCTTTTTACACACACACACACATCCTTGCAGAATTCCTGGATGGATTCTTACTTTGTGTCATTTTTAAACACACACACACACACACACACTCCAAACTCATTTTCTTGCCAAATCTCTGCAGTCCTTCTGACTTCGTGTCCTTTTTAAACACACACACACACACACACACACACACACATACACTTGTAGAATCTCTGGAGGACTTCTGATTTCATGTCCTTATTACACACACACACACACACACACACTCCCTCACTCTCACACTCATACCTTTCCAGAAAACCTAGAGGGCTTCTGATTTTGTGTCCTTTTAACACAACACACTCACCCTTGCAGAATCTCTAGAGGGCTTCTGACTTCCTGTACTTTTGACACACACACACACAAACACCCTTGCAGAATCTCCAGACATTTTCTGACTTCGTGTTGTTTTCACACATACACACACACACACTCTGGCAGAATCTCTGGAGGGCTTCTAATATGGTTTACTTATTTTAAACACAACAAACACACACACACAGACCTTTGCATAATCAATATTGGGCTTCTGACTTCGTGTAATTTTTACCCTCACACACAAACACACACACACACATACAACCTTGCAGAATCTCTGGAGGGCTTCTGACTTTGTGTCCTTTTTACACAAACATACACACACACACACCCTTGAATAATCTCTAGAGGGCTTCTGACTTCGTGTCTTTTTACACAAACACACACACACCACACACAAATACACCCTGGTAGAATCTCTGGATGGTGGCTGACTTGCTGTCCTTTTTACACACACACACACACACAAACACACACACAAACACTTGAAGAATATCTAGAGGGTTTCTGAATTTGTGTCTGTTTACACACACACACACACACACACACACACACCCTTACAGAACCTCTGGACGGCTTCAGACTCCATGTCCTTTTTACACACACACACACACACACACATACAGTTTTGCAGAATCAATAGTCGGCTTCTGACTTGGTGTCCTTTTTACACACACGCACACAGACACACACACACACCTGTGCAGAATCTGTGGAGGACTTCTAACAACATGTCCTTTTTGCACACACACACACACACACACACACACACACACAAAGACATACTCTTGCAGGATCTCTAGAGTGCTTCTGACTTCGTGTCCTTTATACACACACACACACATACACCCTTCCAGAACTCTACAAGGATTCTGACTTCATGTCCTTTTTACACACACACACACACACACACACACACACACACAAACACACCATTGCAGAATCAATAGAGGGCTTCTGACTTCATGTCCTTTTTACACACACACACACACACACCCTTACAGAACCCTAGAGGGCTTCTGATTTCATGTCCTTTTTACACACACACACACACACACACACACTTTTGCAGAATCAATAGTCGGCTTCTGACTTTGTGTCCTTTTTACAAACACCCCCCCACACACACGCCCTTGCAGAATTTCTAGAGGGCTTCTGACTTTGTGA
>NC_134533.1:130687675-130740175 GCF_050624435.1 Tenrec ecaudatus | reverse complement strand
TAATGAGGGCAGTGAGTGTACAATGTGCTTTACACAATTGATGTATGTATGGATTGTGATAAGAATTGTATGAGCCCCTAATAAAACGATTTAAGAAAAGAAAGAAAAGGCAGGATCCTGGAGCCCACGTAGTGACTTTCTCTCCAGCAGCTTCTAGGCAAGCTGTGCAGGGGTGAGGGGCCCTGAGGTGCCTGTGTAAACCTGAAACTTCTTCTCTCAAAAAACTCACTTGGATCACAATCCAGGCTGCGGAGTGAATTCTTTCTCACGCGAAGCCAAGGACTGAGGTATATTTCTCCCACGAGTGATCTAACAATAGTATCTCTTATTATATCATTAGGAGCCCTGGTGGTGTAGTGGACTATGCATTAACCTGCTAATCGCAAGGTCAGGGGTTTGAACTGACTAGCCCCTCCGTGGGAGAAATATGAGGTTGTCTATTTCTGTAAGGCAATGGTTCTCAACCTTCTGAATGCCGCCACCCTTTAATACAGTTCATGTTGTGGTCACCTGCAACCATAAAATTATTTTCATTGCTACTTTATAACTGTAATTTTGCTATCGTTATGAATTGGATGACCCCTGTTAAAGGGTTATTTGATCCCCAAAGGGGTCGCGACCCACAGGTTGCGACCCCTGCTGTAAGGATTTAAAGTCTCAAAACCCCAAAGGGGCAGATCTTTGTCCTATTGGGAGTCAATAAAATGGTAGTTAGGTTTTTTTCTGCATCAGTATCAGATTCTGGTGGCAATCTCAGTCATCCTGCATTGTGGTCTGGTTTGAACTCCGGAAATGACTGCCCTGGTTTGAGGTGAGGGCCACGGTGCTTCAGTGGTAGACCTCTCATCGACTTTCACCGGGAAGACCCGGGTTTGATTTGCAGCCAATGTGCCCCAGACTGTCAGTGAAGGTTTGTGTGTTGCTATGACACTGAGCAGGCTTCAGTGGTGTTTCCAGACTGAAACAGAATAATGAAGAAAGACCTGATCATCCCCATCCACACATTGACCTATGGCCCACCACTGTTGGCTTCCTCTCCCAGTCCTGGTGGTAGCACAGATAGGCACAGTTTGCTCCACTGCCCATGAGGTGCCCATGAGAGGCTGACGCGACAACCACAGTCAAGATCAACAGCTTAAACTCCATTCTGGGTCTATGGAAACAAGAACAACCTTCTGAATTGAGGTCGCATTGCTATTTGGGACTGGGAGGATGCCTTTGTGATATGGATTGCACTCTGGATCCTAAGGGGGACTTTAAAACACAGTCACATAGCAGCTCTGGAAATTGCCATAGTGAGAAGGCAGGTTTAAAAAAAAAAAAAAAAAAAAAGCTTTTACTGGCTTGCTCAAAGGAGGCTGCGGGTAGATTGGGGGGTGGAAAACTCCTCTGGAAATGGAAAATTTTTTATCCTTACATATGCATCATTTCTTCTGGTCCTGAAAGAAAACACAAAGCAGACGAGAGGAGGAAACGGAGACTGGCAGTCATCTTGTTGGTATTCCCACACCACCCCCTCCTTAAGCGCTTGCTGCCATCTCATCCAACTCCACTCAGTGTATTTTCACCCGGCAATGATGCAGAAATGTCTGCGTACTCCAGTTTTATTGTAGTCGGGCAGCGTTTATGGCTTTGACGTTCAACTGAGCATGGCAGGACGTCTAGAAGCAATTATAACCAGCATCTGCTCTGTCTGTGCGATGGGCAGGCAGTGACGGATTCCCAGCCTCCGGAACACTAGTGTTCCCTCCCAGCTCAGGATAATGACGGTGACACTCGGCCCCCTTGTTGTCTGGGGAGCTCAAGGAGCTCTCCTCTGAAACCTCAACTTATGGGCATTTCTTTGAGTGAAGACATCAAATTAGTGACTGGAAAGGAAGGCGTAGGAGATGATTATTGGCCACAAGACAAGCCTCAACCGCCTCCAGAGAGCATGTCTCCTAAGTGCAAAGTGTGGAGAGGGAGGAAACAATTGATCACAAATGGAATAGACTCTGAGTCTCGCCACACAATGTGTGTGTGTGGTCACTGAGGCGGCAACATTATGACTGGGGATGGATACGGTTTGTGCAGCCGTGATTGCCATCCAGAATGTGGCATGCTATTGTGAAAAATGATTTTTTATTCTGAGCAAATCTCTGCTTCCACTTGCTTTAATGCTTCGCCGGAGAGCAGGGGACTCTGGGAGGGGTGGGTGGCGCACAGGGCTGGGCTGACCTCAGGAACTCATGTGTAAAGGGCTTTTTCTCACTTGGAAGCAGGCTGTTCTTTCTGGTAAAGCTTGTTTGTGAACCTTGCCACATCTGCGTCCGAAGAGGGAACTGAAGGTGACAAATGCCACGAGGAGCCCCGGGCACATCTTGTTTCATTTGAATCCCAGTTTTACCTTTCCTCCTTTCTGGGTTCTGAAGCATCAGATGGGTGCCAAACGCTTCCACGGACAACTAAAGCTGAACAAGGTGGAGGCAGATGAAGAGCAACGGGAGGTTGGTGTTTGGGAGACTGAATACTTGGGCTTCCTAGGCCAGTCCAGTTGGTGGTTAGAGCCCTGTTTCAGATTCCACTGTAATCTCCTAGTGTCCAAGGACCAAGTGGCTCCTAAGTCCAGAATTTCTGTTACATGTGTCACCAAGGAGGAGTTGGGCTAAAATGCATTGAAGAATAAAGCAGGAGCTTGGCTTATGAATCCACTCTCTGATTCTGAAATTTCAAAGGCTCCGTGCACAGACATTTCAACACTGAAAGCACAGCAGGGAAAACCAAAGACTTGGGCTTCCTCCTTGTCCCTCTTTTCGGGCTTTTACGGTTTTCCAAGGCGCCTCCCTGAGCCGAGTGTTGTATAGGTCAGGTTTAAAGATGTCCTAGTTCCGAGGGACTTGCTGTTCTGCTTTCTTTTTCAGGGAGACCTGGTTTCTTGTCTTGTGGCCAAACACAGAGCACAGATGTCTGTGGGCCTCCTCCCTTTCCCCTGACCTTTGCTCTCTTCTCTGGATACACTACTGACCTGTTCTCCCTTACAAGATCTGAACTGCTCACAAACTTCGATGAATTCTCATCCTAGCAAGAAGCATCTGAGCATCTTATTAGAGCCTGTATGAGTTCTGTTCTGGATGCTTATTTGTGCAACTTCAGGGTCTGGCATGGAAACATTCCATGTCCACAGACCCGCACAAATAATATAAACTCCAACAGTAGTTTAAGGTTTAAGGTGGTAACAGGGAACGCTGGGGCCTGTGGCTCCTGGTGAACCTCACAGGCTGTCTAAAGGGGCTACTTCCATCTCAATGTAACCATACAGGAATGTAGACCTGTTAGGTAGCAAGACAAGGGGTTGTTCCTCTCCATGCTTAGGGGGCCCCCTACAGGAGGTTGGAAGCCAATGCAGGCTAAAGGGCATGCACCAATTCAAGGCCAAGCCAGGAGAGCTTAATTGACGCCTCACAGCTGAAAGCCCTTAAAAGGCTGGAACCTTCCCTTCAGCTGCTTCTCTGCCTTCCGCTCAGCAGGGCTGGGTGTGCAGTGTCATAAGGGTGCCCGTGTTCAGTTAACTGTAACGCCGGAACCTTCTTCTCTCCTGTATATAAACCCACTCGGATCACCAACCAGGCTTTGGTGTGAATTTCTTTCTAGTGTGTAGCCAAGGACCGAGACATTTCCCACCCGAGAAACCTACAGACCCAGACTTACAATAAACCCATATGTGTGTGTGTGTGTGTGTGTGTGTGATACACACACACACACACACACACACACACACATATGGCAAGAGGTGAACAGGTCTAGCCAGCAATGGTGAAGAGGGCCCTGGGATTGAGATTGAGAACGATTCTGAAGTAGAATCCATAACCCTTAGAAATGTATTGGCCTGCTATACCAATCCAATTACCCTCAACCTTCTTCAAAGAATTGGAAAAACTGACCACCAACTTCATATGGAGAGGGAAGAAACCCAGAATTAGCAGAGAACTCCTCAAGAAGAAGGACACAATTGGAGGACTCGCCCTACCTGATTTCAATGCCTACTACACAGCTACAGTGGTCAAAACAGCATGGTACTGGCACAATGATAGACACTCAGACCAGTGGAAAAGAATAGAAAGCCCAGGAGTAAAATCATCAGCATATAGACAACTGATCTTCGACAAGGGTCCCAAAAATGTCAAGTGGGAAGCAGATGCCCTCTTTAATAAGTGGTGCTGGAAACAATGGATATCCACATGTAGAAAGTTGAAATAAGACGTCTACCTCACCCCATGCACAAGAATACACTCAAGGTGGATCACAGATCTAGAAGTCAAACCCCAAACCATCAGGACCATTAAGGAGGGAATCGGGACTAATCTCAGCGTACTGGCCCAGGGAGCACATAGGCTCACTGCAACAGGGAAGGGGACACACACAGGTGAATTGGAAATCGACAAATGGGATCTAATAAGAATAAAATGCATGTGCACCTCGAAAGACTTTGCCAAGAGGGTGACAAGGCAACCCACAGACTGGGAGAAGATTTTTAGTAATGACACATCAGACAAAGGGCTCATTACTAAAATCTACAACACCATCGTGACCTGCAAAAAGAGGAAAACAGTTAACCCCCTAAGGAAGTGGGCAAAAGAAATGAGAAGAACTTTCACTAGAGAGGAGATCAATATGGCCAATAAACATATGAGAAAGTGCTCGAAGTCCCTTGCCATAAGAGAAATGCAAATCAAAACAACCATGAGATACCACCTAACACCCCTGAGGCTAGCCCAGATCAGTAAATCAGAGAGCAACAAGTGTTGGAGGGGCTGTGGTGAAGTAGGAACCCTCCTCCACTGCTGGTGGTCGTGTACATTTGTACAGCCACTGTGGAAAGCAATCTGGCGATACCTAAAGAAAATGGAAATTGATCTACCTCATGACCCAGCCATCCCTCTACTGGGCATATACCCGGTTGAAGCAGCAAATAAAACACGACCAGTCATATGCGCTCCAATGTTTATTGCGGCACAATTCACAATGGCAAAGACTTTGAAACAGCCTAAGTTTCCATCGACAGACGAGTGGATTAGCAAACTTTGGCACATACACACAATGGAGTATTATGCAGCACTGAAAAGCACCGATGAGCACATGAAACACGTTATTTCATGGGAAGAGCTGGAAGGAATTATGTTAAGCGAGGTAAGCCAGACCCAAAGGGACAGGTACAACATGAGTCCCCTGAGATAAGTACAATCAGCATGACAGAAATAGAAGAATAAACATCCATCCCACAATAAACGGGAGGAAGCATAGATAGTTGGAGGGAGGACAGGCCACACCTAGGGAGGTACATAAGAGCCCAGCATAAAGAAGGGGTAGTGGGGTAGGGAGAGGGAGAACCGGGAGGGGGAGAATCCGAATGGATGGTATGGGGGGGGGCAGGGTACTAACCCACCCGGGGGAGAGTATCGGTTATGTCCCCACAGATTTGGAACATGCATACGGACCCCAACACGACACACCAAACAAGGAGGACAACGCAAAGTACAGAGGTCTACACAAAGAGGCTGGACGACAAGCCGGCCCAAACCAGAATTAGGCCGACCCCCACACTCGAAGGGAATACCACAGAAAACAAAAATAGATTGTCTGGAGTGGGAAAGGAACTGACCCACCACACCACATCCAGAAGGAAGCTGAAACAAAAGAAGGAGAAAGGACATAGTGGAGTACACCTGGGTCCACCAAGCCCAAAGTCGATAGACCAGCTAGAAGAGCCCATCATACAGAGAGGACCATTCAGCTGACCACACTACGAGATATGACATCCTGCACCAACACATGGCCCTACACGGGACAGCACCTGAGACACAATGGGGGATGGGCAACTGAGCTGACCCCGCCACACTGAGGCAAACACTGGGGACATGCAGTGGAGCAGCGGAGGAAGCAGAGCAAAGGGAGCCCGAGGGAGTAGAAAGGATGGTCTTCTGGGCCAGGACGTGGCGCCTCACAAGCTACACCTAGAAAACACTCCTAAAGGCCAATGAAAGGACCTTGAACTACTAGCAATTTTTTCTTTTAATATTTGCTATCTTTTTGTTTAGTCTTTTTAAATTTGTTTTGTTTTTTTACCCAGTAAATTTTGTATGCTAGTGGCTTTTCTGCTTATCAGCGTGTCGATGTTGCTTCTGTCAAAGCCATGTTCTTATGGGCCACTTGGGCGCAGTCAAAGTCATATCCATTTGTATGCACGTATTACTATGTCAGCAGGTCCACCTAGACAAGATAGGCTGGACAAATAATGAGAGAAGAAAACAACAGGACCAACGGTCCTGGAGGGACATGAGAGCGTGGGAGGTAGGGGAAGGGAGGAGGTGTCGCCCAACACAGGGACAAGGGAACAGCGAATGGTTCAAAACCAGAGGAGGGAGGGGAGGGGAGGACTGGAAGGGAGTGACCAAGAGCAAGGTAACTGAGAGGAACTACTGAATCCAGAATGAAGGCTAAACATGGTAATGGGTCGGGAGGAAAGCGAAAGGAAATAGAGGAAAGGAGTAGGAGGCAAAGTGCATACAGAGAAGCCTAAATACAGACATGTACATATGTAAACATATTTATGATTATGGGGGCAATAGATTTATATGCATATATTTATAGGTTCAGTAGTAGGGTAGCAGATGGACATTGGGTCTCCTCATGCATAATCCCCCAATACAATAGCACCTCACCCTGCTAAGCAGCCATTGCAGGATACCCATCTTCCCGACATGATCACTGAAGACAGCCGTGTGTGTAAGCAAATGTGGTGAAGAAAGCTGATGGTGCCCGGCTTATCAAAAAAAGATATAGCGTCTGGGGTCTTAAAGGCTTGAAGGCAAATAAGCGGCCATCTAGCTCAGAAGCAACAAAGCCCACAGAGAAGAAGCACACGGCCTAAGCGAATACAAGGTGTTGAATGGACCATGTAGCAGATACAAAGGAACAAAATCAATCATTGTGTGATCACCTCTCTCACATAATGGCTGAAGACGAAAGTGTGCATAAGCAAGTGTGGTGAAGAAGGCGGATGGTGCCCGGCTACTGAGAGATATAGCGTCTGGGGACTTAAAGGCTTGAATGCAAACAAGCGGCCATCTAGCCCAGAAGCAACCGAGCCCACACGGAAGCAGCACACCAACATAGGTGATCATGAAGGACAGAGGAGACCAGGTCTCCAACATCAAAGGTGGGGTGGTGGTGAGAATCACATCACCGTGAAAGAGGGGGAGTGCATGATGGGGACCCAACGCCCACCTGTAGACAGCTGGACACCCCTTCCAGAGGGGTAGTGAGGAGGAGATGGGCCACTCAGGGTTCAGTGTAGCAACAATGAAACTCAAAACCTTCCTCTAGTTCCTGAACGCTTCCTCCCCTCCCAATCATCATGACCCTAATCCTACCTTGCCTTGTGGACCTGGTTATACCAGAGGATGTACAGCGGTGCAGTGGGGATCTGGAGGCACAGGGAATCTAGGACAGACGAACCCCTCAACACCAGCTGTGGGAGTGGCGACACCAGGAGGGAAGGGCATGTAGAAAGGGAGAACCGATCTCAGAGATCTATGTGTAACCTCCTCTCTGGGAGATTGGCAAGGGGGAGGCGGGTGAGGGGAGACGCCGGGGAGTGTAAGATAAGATGTAATAATTATTTATAAATTATCAAGGGACCAGGGGTGGGATCGGGGAGGGAGGGGGATGGGGAAAAAAAAAGGGAAACCGAGCTGATTCCAGGAACCCAAGTGGAAGGTGAATTATGAGAGTGATGAGTGCAACGAATGTATAAGGGTGCTTTGCTCAATTGATGTATGTACAGATTGTGATAAGAGCCTTATGAGCCCCAATAAAACGATTAAAATAAATACATAAATAATGAAAGAAAAAAAAAAGAAATGTATTGGCCTTAGGGGAGGGGCAAAGAGGGCTGGATTGAGAAAGTCTGTGGCATCCAGTTCTGACTTGACTTTTGGATCCAGAATCTTTCAGGAGTCATGGCCTTGCCCTCCAGCCAGAACTTCCAATAACCGTCTTCTCAGAGCCTTGTTAAATTCTCATAATACGTTACACCTGCTATCCTGTGAGCAGCTACCAAACCCAGGCACTTTTTTCTTTCTTTTTTTTTTTTTAAACAGGAACAATAAAGTTTATTGAACCGTAGCTTAGTACAGGCGCTGGGGTTTCCCCACGGTGCTCTTAATGTACAAAGCACGGATATTCTGCCAATTCTTCTTCAGCAGCGAAACCAAAAAGTTGACAGCCAGGTGGATGTTGTACACGAGTTCATCATCTGTCATCTTCACATGGCCAACTGCCACTGCCAGACACAGCACCTTCTTCATCTGGAACTTGACGGTGGACTTCACCTCGTCGACCTTGGCCACCATGTTCTCATTGTGGGTCAGCAGGGAAGGGAATTTCCCGGCCTTGTTCAGGCCCGGGCCCAGAATTCGAGGAATCTGCTTGATCAGGGTCTCTGAGGCCAAAAAGGCATCATACTTCTTGACCAGCTTTCTGACCAACTTCTTATTCTTGTTGAGCTTCTTGAGCGCCTCGATGTCCATGTGAGGGATCTCCACGGCCTTCGCTTGTCACAGTGCTGCTGGTCCCCAAGGACACACACTGAGAACTTGGGGCACGGGGTGGACTTAAGCCTGACGGTGCCAGAGAAGCATTTGTCCTTCTGAGGGTCGTAGTTCTTCAGGCTGATCTGCAGCTCCACCGTCTCCAAAAACTTCCGGCGCTTGCGCTGCTTCCTGTGCAGGACTTCCCGCACCGCCTCGTAGAGGGTGTCGCGAGAGACTTTGGTACTCATGGTTCCTAGCGCTGCGGCAACCGGAAAAGAGACCCAGGCACCTTTTTCAAAGACAAGCTCACTCTCTCTACCCTTAAGAGCAGGTAGTTTTTGGATGATGGATATGAGATACCACAGAAGGCAAATCTGTAATCTTCCATGATGCCCAAAACATGCTGTCACAACCAGGACCCATGACAATCCCTCAGTTTCCTAAATTGCTTCACTGTTGCTTTTTAATTAATATATGACATTAACTTGTCATATATTGATAACAGGGAGGACCCTGAACTAGATGAATAAATTAAAGCTCTCCTCATCCTGTGCTTTTATATGAATGTGTTAATTATTTTTGTCATTAGGGAGAATGATGGAGGGATGGAGCAATACCAAACGGAGTTTGACAAAGTGTTGTGTTTGCTGCGGGAAACATGGTGCGTGTCAGATACAATCCGTCACCCAGTGAGTCTGCAATTAACACCAAGGGACCAAGGTAGGATTCCCGGTAATAAATAGCCTTCCTCCCAGATGATAGTAGAGACCCAGCAGGACCCACTGTTGTGTTGTAGCAGTTGTACACGGGACCTTATGGGAGACAGAGCTGGTGTTTGAAATGAGTTTTGTTTGTCCCCAGTTGGCTCAGATTTGTTTTTTAGATAGCATAATCACTAACATTTAAACACAGGGTGATGTCACGTAACAATCTGCAGCTTCTGAGAAATGGAGAGGCCCGACTTTGCTGGTTGACAATGCACCTCTGGAAGACAAGGGGGACCACAGAGGGACTGGGGGGGGCAGGCAGATGTGGTGATCAGAGTTTGGAATCCTTGTTTTCCACGTAGAGGTGGCAAGGAGTTCAAGGGTTCAGAAATTGAGGAGGGAAGTTCCAGAAGACAAGTCTGTGTGGTCCATAATAAACCAATATAGGGGTTGAGATTTCAATCCGTTGGCTATTTATTTTGTGCCTGGTAGCCAACCAGCCCAGAATTCCTGACCTCGCCGACCGTGTGAAACAAGGACCATTCCAGAATTACATAGAAGCAAGCATGGAAGCAAGGGCATCCACCACCCTGAATGCGTAGGGGTCAGGAACCAAGTGCTTTCTGTAGAACAGCCCCAGAAGGCAGACCTTTGGCTGGAAAACCTGTTAGGGAGCTAGCATAGGGACTGGCAGGCCCATTACACAAGCTCAGAGGTCTGAGCTACCGGCTCATGAAGTAGAGGCTCACTGCATGCTCAGAAGTTCAGGTTTCCAGCCAGCAGGGGGAGCTATGCCTGGGTGGGCGCTGTACCTACATTGGCTCACCTAGGCCAGGTGAATTCAATTCAACAATACAGCCAATGAGGTCGAACTACGTCATCGACCACGCCTCCCTAACCGCTCATAAAACTCAAGAGGATCCCAAACCAGGCCTCGGCGTGAGCTGTTTCTGGCGTGGAGCCGAGGACCGAGGCACACCTGCCCCAGGTGAGGTCCAACAGAAGCGGTGATGTTCGAACAGAAGCGGTGCTGTGTGACTGGAAGCTATGAGGTAAGCCGGGCCCAGGAGTGGGCCTTCCCATGCTGGTCTCACGGGTTGTGGGCCCCTCTGGGCTCCTTTCACCTCACCACCCTTGGGAGAATTGTTGGGTTGAGTTCACCTGGCCTAGGTGAGCCAATCCAAGTGGCGCCCCACCCAATACGGTGGAGGCCCCTGGGGACGCTTGTAGCGTATTGCCGCAGCCCCAGCCTTTTGTGTCGGTCTTTGCGCCATTTCTTGCTGGTGTCAGTCTTTGCGCCGTTTCCTGCTGGTGTCGGTCTTTGCGCCGTTTCTTGCTGGTGTCGGTCTTTGCGCCGTTTCTTGCTGGTGTCGGTCTTTGCGCCGTTTCTTGCTGGTGTCGGTCTTTGCGCCGTTTCTTGCTGGTGTCGGTCTTTGCGCCGTTTCTTGCTGGTGTCGGACTTTGTGCCGTTTCTTGCTGGTGTCGGTCTTTGCGCCGTTTCTTGCTGGTGTCTGTCTTTGCGCCGTTTCTTGCTGGTGTCGGTCTTTGCGCCGTTTCTTGCTGGTGTCGGTCTTTGCGCCGTTTCTTGCTGGTGTCGGTCTTTGCGCCGTTTCTTGCTGGTGTCGGACTTTGTGCCGTTTCTTGCTGGTGTCGGTCTTTGCGCCGTTTCTTGCTGGTGTCTGTCTTTGCGCCGTTTCTTGCTGGTGTTGGTCTTTGCGCCGTTTCTTGCTGGTGTGCGGGACTTGATGTGCCTCTCTGTGCCTGCCTTCCCGGGCTGCATTTGGGAGGGGGCTGGGACGCTGCTGCCTGGAGGCTGGGAGGATTTTGACTCCCAAAGCCTTCTCGAGGCTCAGTGTAAAAGTTTATTTGGACTCGAAAACAGAATCAAAGACCCAATTAATTAAGTTTTAGAAGCAGGCTTTATTGCGAACTTGTGGCGGGTTCAGCAACTCAGGGTATTGAGCTATTGAAGCCACGCCAGGGAAAAAATCCTGGCGGCGTTTTTATGCCCACTGCTGGCAGGCACAGCTGGGGAGAATCATAGCTTGGGGGGGGGGTGGATCTGCGCACACAGGTGCTTCCAAAGGGAGAAGGTCGTTAATCTTACCTACATATGTCAGGGACGCGTGGAGTGACCATATCTTCAGAAAACCTTCTGGCTTTGGGAGGAGCTGGTTCCAGGAATTTGGGGTTGAGCAGAGGAGGGGAGGTCAGTTAGGGGTCAGTCTTGAGAACTAAAATGGAGTCTGTTGTGCCAAGACAGGACGTTTTAGACTGACCCTATAGGGAAAAGGGACAACATTAGTCCATTTCTGTAACTGCTTCCTGTGGGTAGTGGGCGAAGAGCAAGGGGAGGGGCTTTTCCAGGCAGAGTACTGGGAGTTGCGGCCTGGCACAGGGTGGAGAGGTTGTTGTTGCTGGTGGACTGCTATACGGGTGATTTCGCGGAGTCAACTTTGCAGGAGCTGAATGAGACAAGGAGCAATTAAGAGCAAAATTACTACTAAAATTATGGGTTCTAGTATGGGGGCTAGGAAGGAGTACAGAGAAGAGTTCCACCAGGAAGAGGATCCGTCTGTTCTGAATCTGTTGTTTTGCAGCTCACGGTTTAGCTTGTTGAGGGTCTGGACTCTAGTTTCCACAATTCCCAGCTTATTGATGTAATAACGGCATTCCTCCTGGAGGAATTAGCAGGTTCCTCCTTTTTCAGCAGTGATGAGGTCTAAAGTGCAGCGGCTCTGCAAGGCAACTTGGGCAACAGAGGTTGTTTGTTTCTGCAGGGAGGCTAGAGATTTGGCAGAGGCATCAACTGCCAGCTGGAAGCGTGTGGATAACTTGTCTGCTGTGGTGATAGAGGTTCTAAGGGTCCCGCCGCTGAGTCCTACTGCACCTGCTGCTGAGGCTAAGGAGATTCTCACTGCTATCGGAAGAAAAACTGCTCTTTTAGTTTGGCGACTGTATACCTGGATGTATTTGTCCTGGACCTCAGCCGGAGTGTATGTAGTGAGCTGCGGAACCAGAGTGATGGGCAGGCACAAAAGGGTAAGGTAGAACTGATGTTTAAATGCTTAGTGTATAGTTGCACCAAAAGAAAATTTTTTTCTGGCGCTGTTAGTGGTTTGGAGGGGATTTGGGTGACATTACATGTCTGTGTCGATGGATTGGAGTAGCAAAAGGGCACTTGAGTGTTTTCTGGTTGGATGTACAGAGGAATATTGGGGATGGTTATGGGTTTTGTGGTCTTTACGTTGGATGAAAATGACAGGGCAGGACCTGGTACTGCTACCAGAGGAGGGCGTTCTAGGGCTGCACACATGCAGCAGGTGGAGAGGTTGGCTAGTCCAGCAAAGTGGCGATGGCCAGTCCCTGCTGTAGCAGGGTAAGCTGGGAGAAGGGAGACTCAGAAGGTTTAGAAATTTGCTTAGTGAGTTGAAGGTCTTGGATCTGAATATTACAGTGGATGGTGGATTGGACCTGGAGTAGCGACCTCCATACATAGAGTTTGGCGTCTGGAAATTTCTCTCGGCGAGTGGCGTACCACGCTCCTGGAACCAGAGGTGTCCAGCGGCTATCCCAGGGGTCTGGGATTGTGAGAGTGTATTTAGATTTATGGTAGTAGAATCATCCCTGGGGACAAAGGGAAAGGTAAAGTATCTGGCAGGAAGACCAAGGACACCCTACATTTTTCTGTATTCACCTTTTTGCACATTGGGTAGTTGCCTTCTGGTCATACAGGTAGCAAATAATGGGATCAGCTTTTCCTTGATGCCGCTTAAAGTCAGTGAAATTTAAGTATATGGGTGTTCTGCACCCTGTGGGTGGGCAGTCAGCGGTGGCCAGCAAATAATCATAACGCTTAGTGCGGGCGTAATTGGTATAGTTTTCAGTCAAGTAAAATCGCTAGCAAAAGGGGAAATTATGTTAGGTTTAGCTGGCTGGCTTGGTGAGGCGAGTGAGGCGGAGAGACATAGGACCACTAGACTGAGTCAGACCACTGGGAGCCATGGTCAGAGTTCACTGCTGCCTTGACTCGGGACAAATGTACCCAGGAATCTATTCCAAGACCCTTGACTGCCAAGGGAGTAGTGAGCACTACGGTGTAAGGGCCTTCCCACCGGGGTGCTAAGGGTCTGGGTGCTAGGGATTTAATTAACACAGCATTTCCAGGATGCACTGGTTTTTGGTGATCAGCAGAGGTCGGAGATGGTTCAGGGATGGGGGAGTTTTCGTGTTGTCTAAGAAGGTTGCGGAGCAAGGACAAGTATGGAAGGTACGAAGCTAGCAGAGGGCAATCAGTTGCAGGAAGAGGCGAGAAAAGAAAAGGTTGTCCGTAGAGTATTTTGATCATGGCTGGGGAGGATCTGCGCACATAGGTGCTTCAGAGGGGTCGTTAATCTTATCTATATGTGAGGGAGGGGTGGAGTGACCATATATTCAGAAAACATTCTGGCTTTGGGACGAGCTGGTTCCAGGAATTTGGGGTAGAGCAGGGGAGGGGAGGTCGGTTAGGGGTCAGTCTTGAGAGCTAAGATGGAGGTGCAGGCCTCAAAATGGAGTCTGTTGCACCAAGACTGGGACACAGTGGTGTGCTGCGGCTCCGCCAATCAGGATGGCTGGGAGCGCCCACATCTACCCTGTTGGTTTGGGCCGGTCTCTGGCTGGGTGGTTGGCTCCAGGCTGGCTTTCGGCTAGGCCACAATCTGCGGCTTCCATTTTCCCAGCCACATGACTCCACTCCCAGGCAGAATGGCGCCACCTGTGTCTGTTGTAGCTACTGTCTCTTCCCAGAAAGAAAGCCACCCAGACCGCGGGCAAGTTCAACAGAACAAGTTTTATTTTCTGCGCAGAGACTGTCAGCTCTCTTGAGAGGAGACTGAGTGGCCCCCAGTCTAATTTTCCAAAGGTTTTTATACTTTTGCAATGTGCAGGTATGCAAGCAGGTAGAGAAGCAGGGTGTTGCAGTTAGCCATTCTTAGTTGAACATTACCTGCTCTGGTCTTTCCTTCCGTACGTTCCCTTGGGCTACGTCTGCACAGCCTACCTCCCCAATATCAGCTAGTTCGTTGACAGTTCATAGCTAGTTTATTTACTGTTCATAATGGCTTCTATCAGCTCAAAATGACTTCTCTTGTCAAGGCTGTTTAAGCTTTGCCCAGAGCTGCTACATTCCCTCCTCTTCTTAGCCGAGTTCAAATCATTGAATCTGCGGTAGCCAGCCCAGTGTATGGTGGGCTCAGCACTAAGAGTTTTATGGTTTGTACTTTCTGTTTGAGGACTGCCACTAGCTTATTGGTTATTATTGGTCCAAACGTGAGGTTTAGCAGGAGGAGGATTAGGGATCCGGCTAGGGGCGTTACTAGGGTGGTTCGCCAGGTTGCCCAATTAAGTAGCTTTTCAAACCAATTGGTTTCTTCATTTCTTTTCTTGACTCTTTCCTCTAATCTTTTCCTAACCAGGGCTAAACTATCTTTAATGATTCCTGAATGGTTTGCATAAAACAAGTTTCTCCTAATGCCATGCACAACACTCCTTGTTTCAAAAGGAGCAAGTCAAGCCCTCGGCAGTTTGGCAACACACTTCTACAAGGGAGTCTAAGGATCTTTCTAAATGGGAAACATGGTATTTTTATCCCTGTAAATCTAAAGCAATTTGCTGACTAAGAGTCTGATAGTTTAAGTTTCCTTGTATTAAAGCAACTGACCCGACTGCAGCTAATCCCATAATCCCAAGCCCCGTTAACAGTGGGACTGACATTGGGGCTCTTTTAGCTCATCCAGAAATTCCAAAGTTATCCCTACCTCCTTCACCAGAACACAGGTACACTTGAGGAATAACATGCACTAGGACACAAATACCCGGGTCTGCTGCTAATACTGGGGAAAGGAGACAGGGTGCTAGTCCTGTGGAACAAGTAAAGCAAGTACCCGTTGGGGCAGATAACAAATAAGGATCACCATTTGGTTCAATAGGAACAGCTTGAAGGCAAAAATCTTGATATTTTGATATATTAAAGGGATAATTAGATGAATAAAAACAGTCTTCGCCCTTGGTAATCTTTTAAAGTGAGCTAGAGTTGAGTCCACTCTAACCTCACCTACAGACTGCTGCTTCGTGTAATCCTTCTTACTAACATTTCTAATTGGATTACGCTCTGCACCAATAGTGCTATTTGTAGCTGTGCCTACCGAGTAAGGGGGAGCAGGGTTCAGACAAAGCCAACAATCAGTTGCGAGGTTAGGATTTGAGTTCATAAATTGGAATACAGCATCCAGAGTATCAAACACAGAACCTTGAGGTGGCTCCTGAATGGGAAGGGCCCTTTGAGTTGGGCTGGCAGTGAACGGGAAAGTTACTGAAGAGTCTGGAGGGTGCGGCAAAGGAATCTTAATGACACCCAGCTGTGGCTCTTCAGGATTTATCACCAGGTTTGGGCCTATTTATGGACAGGAAGTTGCCATATTTTACTTTGCTGCATAGTAAAGGTTGTCCCGGGATCTCTATCATTTACATAATACTGAATTCCCCATGTGTTCCCAGTGAACCCAATAACGCTTGAATCCAGTTCTTATTGGGTTACATTTGGAAACCATACACGTGGTGGGATCAAACCCCTCCGACTTGAGTCCCATTCTTGTAAAAACAATAGGGTCGTCTTTAACAAGTTTCCACCCTGAAGATGATAGTTTCACAACCCTAAGCTGCACAATGGCAATGTCCCTCCCCTTGGCAGTTAGGGAGCCCATGAGCCGGGCATCTATAGAAATGGTGTGTTTGGAGCCTTCTTTCTATAGAGGGTATTCCGCACCCATAGGACGGGATTCCGGTTATGGGCCCCATTGTGCCCTTTACCTTTAAAGGATCCGGAATGCCAGCTCTTTCCTAGCAAATCAAACAAATCAAAGCGGAAACGGGGGTCAGACCCAGTGTAAGAAGTTACATATTCACTGTTGGAGGTTCGAGTAGCAGTCCACAGATGTGTTTGTGGTTGGGCGAAATGGCGGGTGCTGTCAGCAATGCTCAGACAAAAACAATTAAGTTCTGTAAAGCCTTAATTTTGAGGGTTTTTCTGTCTTTCTGAGTGTTCATCTTTTCAGGATATGCTCAGGGAGGGCTTTTTTTGACTTGTGACTGATGAATCCACGGCCCCTTCCCCACTACTTTAATAGCAGTTGGTGTTATAAGTATCACCTAGTATGGGCCAGTCCCCCTAGGTTCTAAGGTCTCGGGTCAGTGCTTCTTTACCCACGTTCAGTCTCCAGGTAGCAAGTTGTGGGCTGCCTCTTCACCTTTCCCTTGGTTGGGCCCAAAATGAAGGTGTCGGAGCAGATGATTTGTCTCACCTGCTGGACAGCCTGCAGGCACTTCATGAAGGAACAAGTAGTGACTTCCATTACTTCTACTTCCTTCAGTCTTGGGAGAATTGGGGAAGGTCTGCCAAACTTAAATTCAAACGGGGTCGTGCTTTTCACATAGGGAGTGCATCGGACTCGAAGTAGGGCAAAAGGTAAAGAAAGGATCAATCCAGTTCTCGCCAGTTTCTAAATGCAACTTAACTAACAATTCCTTTAGGGTTCTGTTTATTCTTTCTACTTGCCTTGAACTTTGGGGCCTATAAGCCCAGTAGAGCTTCCAGTTAATATTTAGAAGCATTGCTAATACTTTAGTAATTTGAGCAATGAATACTGGGCCATTGTTGGACCCCAAGGTGGTGGGAAGCCAAATCTAGGGACAATTTTAGTTACTAATAATTTACACCCAGTGGCAGAAGTGTCCTTCTTTGTTGGGAAGGCTCCCACCCATCCAAAATAGGTGTCCACTAGCACCAGCAAATACCCGTAGCCATACTTTCTAAGTTTGATATCCATAAAGTCCACCTCCCAGAATTCTCCAGGAGTACTACCTCGAGCTTGTGGTTGGGGTTGCTCCTTTTCTTTTCTAGGGATGTTTCCCCGAGCGAGCACAGTGCAAGCAACAGTGGTGTCATCTGCCACCCAGTGTCCAAGCCTGGGTATGTAAAAGTACCTGAGGAGCAACTGAGACCATTTAGAGGATCCTGAGTGCATACCTTCATGTAGTCCTTGAATCAGATCTCTCCCAGAGCTTCTGGCATGAATCTTCTTCCATCAGGATGGAGCAGCCACCTGGATGCTCCGAGTTTCTTTGGCAGCCCAGCTCTTGGCTTACCTTTAGATCATTTTCCGAGTATGTAGGTTGTGGCAGTAACACTTGGGATGGCATGGTCATGGCCATTACCTTGGGGATTTGTGGTATAATCCTGGCATTCGAGATCCACCGGTCCAGGGGACTTGTTAGGAGGGGCTCAACCATAGGTCCCCCTACCCCAGCAATATCCTGCCCCAGTGTAAGCTTCCTAGCTTCTATAACTAGGATGGCCGTGGCAGCCTCAGCTCGCATGCAGCTCGGCCATCCTGCAGTTACAGAGTCTAGTGTGATTGAAAGATCGGCCACAGGTCTCTTTCATGGCTGCAAGTTCTGAGTTAGCATTCCTTTTGCTGTGCCCCTGGCCTCATAGACAATTGGAAGGGATTTTCTATGTCTGGAAGGGGAAGAGAGGGTGCCCATATGAACGACGTTTTTAAGGATTCAAAGGCTTGCTGTTCTACTTCAGTCCATTGAAGTTTTTTCCTTTCCCCAGTACTTGCATATAGGAGTTTGGCTAATCCCTCAAATCCCAAATTCCACAATGGACAGTACCCCACAAATCCTAGAAACTCTCACACCTGCCTCTTAGTCTCAGGGACTGGGATTTTGAGGATCACCTCAGTGCGGCTGGGGGACAAGGTCTGTTTTCCCTCCTCCAGTTGGTAGCCTAGGTATACAGTTTTATTGACACACAGTTGAGCCTCTCTTGCAGATTCCCTGGACCCCAATTGGCCAAGGACTATTAACAGGTCCTCGGTAGCACTTGGGCATTCCTCCAGGGTTTCGGAGGCCAGGAGGAGGTTATCTTCATACTGGAGCAAGGGGGTTTGGGGGTGTTCCTCCTTGTATTCCTGTAAGTCTTCATTGGGTTGACGTACAGAGGACAAGGGTATGGAGAACAAAGCATCCTTTAAGTCCAAAACAGTATAACAAATTCAGTTTGATGGGATAGTACTCAGGAGGGTCTCGGAGTTTGGTACCGTGGAGTGGACAGTTTCTACCCTCGCATTTACCTCTCCGAGATCCTGCACCATTTGGAAGTCCTCAGTTCCCGGTTTCGGCATGGGCAGCAGGGGAGCGTTCCATGTGGACTTGCAGGGCACCAAAATGCCTGTCCTCTTTAGTCTGCATATGTGAACAGCAATACCCACCTGTGCTTTCCAGGGAGTAGGGTTTTGCTTGACACTCACCAGTGTGGCTGAGCTCAGAAGTTGTACGACCGCAGGCACCTGATGTTCAGCAAGGTCTGGCAGGTTGTTCTCTGCCCAAACAAAAGGAATATCTTTTAGCCATTTATCAAGAAGTTCCTTTGAGGAGGTTTCTTCTGCTCTTTGATAAAACACATATCCCTCTGGCAGTGGAGCGGTGAGCAAAACCTTTGCCTTTTCAAGTTCAAGGGTTAAGGTGGTTGCAGCAGATGAGAAAGTAATCATGGCCACCATTTATCGTAATAAATCCCGACCAATTAGGGGAAAGGGGCCCTGAGGCATTACCAGGAAGGAGTGTGGAACTGTCTCTTGTGCTAAATCTGTTATTCTGGCCGTTGTCCATGGGTATGCTTGGGTCTGCCATGTGGCACCTGTAATTAAAATCTTTCCTTTTGACAATGCACCTGTAGTCTTTTCCAAAACCAAGAAGGTGGCCCCTGTGTCCACCAAGAAATTTACTGGCTGGCCCCCTTTTTGGAGTGTTAGCGTGGGATCCTGGAGGCCAAGTGAAACAGCCCTGACACCTTCATTCAGCTTCTTCAAGCATTATTGTCTCCTGCTTGGGTCTTTCTAGGTGTGAATGAGGCCCGTCCTCTCTAGTGGAGGGTCGTGCACCTCTCCTGGCGTTTTCAAGGGACTGATGTTTCCAATGTCCTTCTTTCCTGCAGTAGGCACATTGATCCTTCTTCGGGGCTTGGTGGTGCCCACAGGTTAGTCTCTCCGTGAGTGGGCCATGCTCTCCTTTTCCTGAGCCTCTGGGGTCTCTCATGGCAATTACTAGTATTTTAGCTAGTTTCTTTGTCTCTGTTGTTATACACTCAATGAGCCACTTCTACCAAATCACTAGGATTTTTCCCTTCAAACCCTTCCCACTTCTTTTTCATGTCTGAGGCAGACTGACTGAATAATACAGGCAATACTTACTTCCCTCCTGTTCTCAGGGGGCTTTCAGGTCAATAGGGGTATAAAGCCCGTAGGCGTCCATCAGCCACTCTAAAAAGGCAGGCGGACATTCTCTTGTAGGAGCCTGAGAATTCTCACTGACCTTAGATAAATTTATAGGCTTCCTAGTGGTTAAGCGGAGGCCCTGCAAGAGCAACTGGTGATATCTGCTTAAGCCCTCTGGGCCTTGCTAGGAGTTTGGATCCCACATTGGTTGTGCAGTGGGGAAAAAAATTTCTCTCAAGTGGGGAGTGCCCGCTGGCTGACCATTAGGTCCATTGACTGCCTTCTGGGCCTCTCTGGAAGGGGTCCCATTCCTCTGATATGAACAGCACCTGGAGAAGTTGCAGGAAATCACCTCAGGTGGGCTGATGAGTATGGAAAACCATATCTAGCAAAGAAATCAGACCTTATGGTTTGTCAGAAAAAAGGGGTTTTGTTGGTTCCAATTATACAAACCCCTGGAACAAAAGGGAACATATACTGAAAAAGGGATTCGGGAGTCTTCCCAGGTTTGGGGGCTGCTTGCCTTAAGGGGAGAATGGCTGCTGCTGAGTGATCTTTCTCTGGGGGTTGTTAAGACATGCCTGCCCTAGTGTATTTGTTGTGGGGTGGGGGGGCTCAAAAAGAGGCTGTGAGTATTCCTCTCTCCGGCCCCTTGGGAACCTGATAGGGTGGCAGCGGCACCAAGGGTCGGAAGCCAGCTCTCCTGCTCCCAGAGTCCTCTTGCAAAATGGGATAAATCAGACAGGTAGGGAAAGGGGGAAGGGAGGGGGGAGGGACAGGGACAGCCTCCACCTTGGTGGTTTTAGGAACTTGGACAGGTTGTTTTTCCGGTCCTGCCATGTTTACTGAAATCTTGGAAACAAGAACTCTTTATGTTGGGGGAGGAAGTAAGTCTTTTATATATGTTGGCTTCTTAGTGGCAATGTCAATCCACACATGAATTTAAGGGATCAGATCAGGATGTCCTGGTTCCCCTTTCTAAGCAGGCTCCGACAGTGGCACTCGGATCTCGGTGCACCTCGAAATGTTGTAGCTACTGTCCATTCCCAGAAAGAAAGCATCTCCGACCACCGGCAAGTTCAACAGAAAAAGTTTTATTTTCTGCACAGGGTCTGTCAGCCCTCTTGAGAGGAGACTGAGCAGCCCCCAGTTGAATTTTCCAAAGGTTTTTATACTTGTGCAATGTGCAGGTGTGCAAGCAGGCAGAGTAGAGAAGTGGGGTGTTGCGGTTAGCCATTCTTAGTTGAACAAAAACTGCTCTTGTTCTCAAAAGCCTTCTGAACATCCATTTCCTTTGGGACATTCCCTTGGGCTACGTCTGCACGGCCTACCACCCCAATATCAGCTAGTTCATTGACAGTTCATAGCTACTTTATTTACCTTTCATGGTGGCTTCTGTCAGTTCAGAATGGCTTCACCATTATCAAGGCTCTTTATGGTTTTCCCAGAGAACCTACATAGCCGCCATGGGGAAACAGGGCCTATGACCCTGGCCAAAATGGTGCCCACCAGTCCAAACACGTGGAAGGGCACTGCCTCGGGAGCTGGTTGATTTAGGCCTGGGAGATAGCCCTGCCTTGTCCCGGCAGCCAAATGTTTCCCTTTTACCCTCCGTTCCCTTTGCCTTTCTCCTGGTTTTTAAAACAAGCTGCTTGAGCCCTATAACACTGAGCAGGACTTTTTTGTAACATTTAATTAAAATGTATCTGGCACCAAAATTATATATTATAAATATGACAATTTGGTTATATTTTTGAAAATTTGTACTTTTAAAATATACTTTGGTTGTTATATATATTGATAACAATGAAAGTAAAGAATAAAAACAAAAAAAAATATTATTTCCTGCATTGAAAACTTCAGGTGTTCTAGGGTTAGTGTTCTACCAGTGTAGGTTTGTTCCTTGTTACTGGCTGGTTTTCCGTTGCTCAGTCTTAAGACAAAGGCGTTCGGAAGCCTAGCCTGGGTAACCCTTACTTTTCGGCTTTCAGTGGTGTTTCTTCACGCACTTTTGGGGACAGCTCTTAATATAGCTCAGCTGCCATGATGTTCCAGCCAGAAATTCCAATTTTCCTAAAGGTTCCCTGAGCTGCCAGATGCCCCTTCCCTTCAGAGATTTGAGAGTCTGCTCCTGCCAGCAGGCATCTTGGAAGGCTGTGGGGCCATCCCAAGCAGTGGTCCTCCTAGCTTATTGTCTAGAAAATGGTTGGACCTAAAGTCGCCCACAGTGACTGCTCTTTGACCCTTTGTCTATGGTGGGGGCACCTGTCAGAGGCATCAGTTTAATAGCACACCAGGGGTCTGCTCTCAAGCGGGGTTATTGACCTTGAGGCAGCAAGCTCTAAATAGCCTTGTTTTGTGCTTTCCAGATGGGACTTAGCAGCTTCATACTCAGGAATTGCCCCCTTGCATGAATCCTGTCCAATTGGGATAGAGTTGACACAGAGGCTAGACAAACAAAAGCTGATACACTATGCAACTTTATTTGAGAAAGGAGAATGGTGGCCAGAGAATGGCACACTTTTCCTTCCAACCCTGATTCACCTGGAACAGTTCTGTAGAGTGATGGGAAATGGGCGGAGATGCCAGAATTTAGAGCATTTCTCCTTTTGAGGAGCAGTAGAGACCTTCATCCCCAGTGCACACAGGAACCCCTAAGGCAGGCGTCCTCAAACTGTGGCCCGTGGGGCACATGTGGCCTGACGACATTTATTCCACCCTCAGGGTGTTTTTGCTGCCTCTGCCTGTCCTGCTTAGCAGCCGGCTCGTGCAGTGTGCATAGGAACTTGTTCATAGGTTTTTTAAAAACTATAGTCTGACCCTCCAATGATCTGAGGGACAGAACTGGTCCCCTAGGTAAACAGTTTGAGGACCCCTGCCCTAAGGGATCCTGGACTTAGGGGTTACTATTCTCGCAGCCCTGACACACCCCTGATCATTCTACACATAGTAGAGGCACCAGGGAAATTTGGTCCCTGGGTAATTTACCAGCCTTTTATTCAAATTGAAGCCAAGAAAATTAAAAATGACTTAGGCAGTTACTCTACTTTTGATTACTGTTGACTCCCCCTGTAGTACCCCAATATTACCATTTAACTCTATAACGCTGAGCATATTTCCATAACATATAAAGAAATGTATATATTAATAGATAGATAGATAAACAGACAGATAAATAGATAGATAACTTTGAAAATAAAGAATAAAAACAAAAACATTTTCCCAAAATTGAAAATTGAGCCATTATACGGTTAAAAAGGATGGGTCTTATCAGCAGGTGTAAGACCTTAGGATCATAAATGAAGCAGTGATCCCACTGCACCTAGTAGTGCCCAAACCCTGTGCCCTCCTAGGGAAATTGTGAATGCTTTAATCCCCGTTCCTGTACTTAGAGTGAACAAACACATGCCTGATAATCCTAAGTATACTTATTTCTTGTGACACTCACCTAACTTGAAGGGAACTACCTCCTCCGAATCTTAGACTTGTCTCACTTAAACTCTTCAACCTTTTGTCTTTTTGTTTGTTTTTCCAGAAGTTCTCAGGTTACCAAGGCCTCCAAACCAAGTGTGCCAGCTGTAGGACCACGATTTCCTGAACAACCTCAACTTTATCCATCCTGGGACCTGAGTGGACAATCCCTTCTGAGCCCCATTTGCCCCTTTTGCAGCAGGAAGTACTTAGAGATGTCGTCGCCCAGTACCCCAAAGATTTGGGTCCATACCTCTTCAGGGGGCAAATGTTAGGTAGCTATCCTAGGGACTGGGGTGTCCATTATGCATGCCCAGAGGGCCAAGGTAGCAGCCCAAGAAGGAGTGGCACACTGTGCGTGCTCAGAGGTTCAGGTTTCCGGCCAGGAAGAGGAGGTACACCTGGGTGAGTGCTGCAACTTGATTGACCCACCAATGCCAAGTAAATTAAATTCAGCTGCTGGGGTTGACCAGGGTTGCCCACCATGCCTCCCTAATGCTCATAAAACCCACTTGGATGACAATCAGGCTTCTACATGCATTCTTTCTCACGCAGAGCAGAGGACCAAGGTCTGTCTGTCCCCAGAGAGATCTGACAAACCCAGGAAGGCTCTTTGGAGGCAGCAGAACTGGACATGAATGGCTGGTGGATACTGTTCAGATGCAGGACTTTCTACTTAGAAGGGTCTAATCCAGCCTGAGATGATCCTTGAATGAGTCCTCTGCCCAGATCTTTTTTTTTTTTTAACGTTTTATTAGGGGCTCATACAACACTAAACACATTCTATGCATACATCAGTTGTGTAAAGCACATTTGTACATTCATTTCCCTCATTCTCAAAATATCCACTCTCCACCCAAGCCCATGGCCTCAGCTCCTCATTCCCATCCCCACCCCCCATGTGCGCTACCCCTCGCTCATCAATCCTTGGTAATTTACTAATTTTTGTCATATCTTGCACTGTCTGATATCCCCCTTCACCCACTTTTCTGTTGAAGTAAAATGTACATCCTTGTAATCAGTTCCCCGTTTCCAAACTGCCCTCCCGCTTACCCTCTCAGTGTCTTCACTCATAATACTGGTCCTAAAGGACTCATCCACCCTGGATTCCCTGTGTTTCCAGTTGCTATCTGTACCAGTGTACATTATCTGGTCTAGCCAGATTTGTAAGGTAGAATTGGGGTCATGATAATGGGGGGAGAGAAAGCATTTAGCAACTGGAGGAAAGTTGTGTTTCATCATTGCTATCTCGTACCTAGTCTTGGCTCATCTCCTCTCTGAGACCCTTCTGTAAGGTATTGTCCAGTGGTCTGGAAATGGGCTTTGGGTCTCTACCAAGCACTCTTCTCATTCCCAATAAGATGTTTTTGTTCTGATGATGCCTGACACCTGATCCCTTCGAAACCTCGTGATCTCATAGGCTGGTGTGATTATTCCATGTGGGCTTTGTTGCTTCTGAGCTAGGTGGCCGCTTGTTTACATTCAAGCTTTTAAGACCTCAGACGCTATATCTTTTGACAGCTGGGCACCATCAGCTTTGTCTTCAGTGTACCTGTGGGGAAGGTGAGCACCATAGAATGCCAGTTTAATAGAACAAAGTATTCTTGCAATGAGGGAGTATTTGAGTGGAGGCCCAGAGTCCATCTGCTACCTTAATACGAAACCTATAAATATATGGACGTAGGTCTATTTCCCCATGCTCATATATGAATATATTTACATATGGACATACTTTTTAAAAGACCTCTATAACAGGCCCTTGCTTCCTCGCTTGCTCTTCTATTTCCGTTTCATTTTCCTCTTGTGCCCACTGCCATGCTCAGTCTTCCTTTGGGTTTCAGTAATTCTTCTTGGTTCCATTACCCTTGATCCCACCCTACCAGGCCTCCTACATCTACCTCACCACGGATATGCATGACTTCCTGTTCTCTTGTTTCTGGGTTTCTTAACACCGCTTCCTTTACGCCCACCTCCCTCTTTCCCATGCCCCACACCCCAGAAGTGTTGGTCCTGGGTTTTGTCCTCCAGATTGGACATCCAGCCTATCTAATTTAGACAGACCAGAAAAGGTAATAACATGCACAAAACCAAGACAAGCAACCCAAAAAAACCAAGACAACAAAAATCCAATGACACTAAAAGAAAACAAAACTAACCAAGAAAGAAAAGCTCATAGTTAGTACAAGGACTGTGTGGTGAACTTTAGGAGTGTTTTCCAGTCCAGTCTGTTGGGGCACCGAGCCCTGACCACAAAGTCCACCTTTGGTATTCCCCGGGGACTTTGATGCTCCGTTTTCTTTCTCTTCCGCTGCACTCCCTTAGTGTCATGCCTCGATGTAGCAAGATCAGTTCGGGCGCAGTTCCCACACTGTGTCTCCAGTGTTGTCCCCTCTAGGGCAATGGGACTTTGAGGGACGTTTCTCATCGTGGGGCTGCCCATGTGGTCTTTTCTGTGGACTGGCTTCTCTGATTGGGAACATCATCCTCAAGGTATAGTGGGCCAGGATGTGCTCCATTCTCCCCTCCTCCCCCTTGTTCTGCTCTGTGTTCTCTGATCAGATATGTCCCTCTCCGCGAGCTGCAGCTCCGGTGCCATCCTGTGAAATACAATCTTTGGGGGCTGCAAGGAGGTGGGAGGGGGGGCATCAGCTCAGATCTTTTGAGAGTCCAGGAGATATTGACTTCTCGATGGGCACAGTTCTGTGGGGCACCGTGCTCTTGGTCCAGACGCTGGTTGTGAATATGACTTTGTTGTTAACCAGTTTTTGTCTCTGGGTCAACTCCTGTGTGTTTTTGAGGGAGTTTTCTCATCTGGAAAGTAAATGTACTGGATTATCCAGAAGCCCATGTCAGCAAGTTATTGAGAGGGGTTAATCAGAGACTGTTTCATATAGTGTGTATCTGCGCGCTGCATTTGAGACCTGGGGTGGCAATTATGAGCTCAGAATAGAGATGGTGTCCAGTAGGTGACAGACGTGGCTCCATATTGAAACAGGAAGCCCACTGTGGAGATTTGGTCCTTCCGTTGATGGCCACCGGCCACCTAGTCTTCTCCTGCTATAACTGCTTCACTGACTCAGCAGCTGAGCCAGGAGCCAGTGCCATCATAACCAGGTGGCTAACTGGGAGAAAGGGCAGATAGATATTTGTTATCTTGTTGTCTTGGGAAGCCCACCTAAACTCCATGCAAACATTCTGGTGTGAGTTATCTGTGGAAGGAATCATAGGCTCACAGTAATACACATCTTTCTTTTTGTAAATGTGCCCGTATTCCTTTCTGAACCTGAGAAGGTGGCCCCTGTGTCCACCAAGAAATTTACTGCCTGGCCTATATGGAGTGTTAGCCTGGGTTATGGTCGGCGAAGTGAAACAGAGCCCTGACCCCTTCATGCAGCTCTTCAAGCCTTATTGTCTCTTGCTTGGTTCTTTCTCGTTGCAGATGAGGCCCGTCCACTCTTGTGGAGGGTCGTGGACCTCTCCTGGGGTTTTCAAGGCACTGATTTTTCCAGTGTCCTTCTTTCCTGCAGTAGGCACATTGATCCTTCCCCATGGCTTGGCAGTGCCCACAGGTTAGTCTCTCCGTGAGTGGGCCATGCTCTCCTTTTCCTGAGTCTCTGGGGTCTCTCATGGCAATTCCTAGTATTTTAGCTAGTTTCCTTGTCTCTGTCGTGCTAGGGTCATCTCGGTTGTTATATACTCAATGAACCACTTGTATCAAATCACTAAGATTTTTCCCTTGAACCCTTCCCACTTCTTTTTCAGGTCTGAGGCAGACTGACTGAGTCATAAAGGCAATATTTATTGCCCTCCTGTTCTCGGGGCCTCCGGGCTGTTAGGGGTATAAAGCCTGTAGGTTTCCATCAACCACTCTAGAAAGGCAGGCGGACATTCTCTTAGCCTGAAAATTCTCACTGACCTTAGATAAATTTATAGGTTTCCTAGCTCTTCCGCAGAGGGTCATGTAAGAGCAATGGGTGATACCTGGTAAAGCCCTCTGGGCCTTGCTAGGAATTGAGATCCCACATTGTTGGTGTAGTGGCCAAAAGAGTTTCTCTCAAGTGGGGAGTGCCCGCTCGCTGACCATCAGGTTCACTGACTGCTTACTGGGCCTCTGTCTGGAAGGGCTGCCCTCCTCCGTTGTGAACAGCACCTGGAGAAGTTGTTGGCAAGCATTCCAGGTGGGCTGATGAGTATGGAAGTCATACCAGTACTAGTGTGTGGGGGGGCTGCTTGTTAAGGGTGGGGGTGAGATTGGGGGGCCGGTGGGGGAGGGAGTGACTCAATAAGGGCCTGTTAGAAGTTTTCTATTTCTGGACCCTAGAAACCTTATAGGGCGGGGGTTGAAAGAAAGGGTTTGAAGCCAGCTCTCCCACTCCCAGAGTTCTCCTGCAAAATGGGATAAAGCCGATTAGGGGAGAGTGATGGGGAGGGGAGGGGAGGGGAGGGGTGGGGGAGAGATGGGGGAGGGGAGGGGTGATGGAGGGGAGGGGTGGGGGAGGGTGATGGGGAGGGATGGCCTCCACCTATGTGGTTTTGGGAACTTGGACCATTTGTTTTTCCGGTCCTTCCATGTTTCCTGAAACCTTGGAAACAAGGGCCCTTTCTTTGCGGGAGGGAGTAAGTCTTTTATATTTGCAGGCTTCTTAGTGGCAATGTCAGCCCACACTTGAAGTAACGGGATCAGATCGGGATATCCTGGTTCCCTTTAACCATAACTATGAACTCTTAGTAATAGGGGATGGGAAAACTAGTCTTGCGTGGGTCAATCAGGGACTCCTTCTGCCCCATCACTTTTAAACAAATTGTAGAGTCTCCAAGCTTTTGGGTTGAAACCACATCCTCTTGGTGAATGCCGAGAGCAGGGGTCCTCAAACTACAACCTGTGGGCCACATGCAGACAGCCGAGGACGCTGATCCTTTCTGTCGGGTGTATGTGCCCCATTTATTTTTTTTTTGAACTTCAAATCAAGATGTGCAGTGTGCACATGAATTTGTTCGTAATATTTGATTTTTGAAACTATAGTCTTTCCTTCAAAAGGCCTGAGGGATAGTGAACTGGCCCCCTGGGTAAAGAGTTTAAGGACCCCTGTCCTAAGGTATCCTGGACTTAGGGGTTATTAATCTCCCAGCCCTGAAACATCCCTGAACATTCTACCCGTTGTAGGAGGCACCATGGGAATTTGGACCCCGGGTAATTTACAAGTCTTTACTCCAATTGAACCCAAGAAAATTCAAAATGGCTTAGGCAGGTACTCTATTTTGGTCACATTTGACTCGTCCTGCACTAGCCCACTATTTCCATTTAACTCTATAACGCGAAGCATGATGTTTTCATAACATTAAAAAATGTATATATTAATACATATATATATATTTATAACTATGAAAGACCACAACAAAAAGAAAATTTTTCCAAAAATTAAAATTGAAGCGTTATAGGGTTAAAAAGAAGGATGGGTCTTATCAGCGGGTCCAAGACCTTAGCATCATAAATGAATCAGTGATCCGACTGCACCTAGTAGTGCCCAAACCTGTGCCCTCCTAGGGGAAAGTGTGAATGCTTTTATCCCTCTTCCTGTACTTCCAATGAACAAACACACATGTCTGGTAATCCTAAGATTATTTTTGTTTCCTGTGACACTCACCTAATTTCAAGGCCACTGCCACCTCACAAGCTTAGCCTTGTCGTAGTCAAACTGTTCACCTTTTAGACCGTTTGTTTTTCTCAGAAGTTATCGGGTGATTAAAGCTTCTGAACCAAGTGTGCCAGGTCCACGACTACCATCTCCTGGACCACCTCAACCTTATCCATCCTGGATAAAGTTGCCCTCAATGGACAACCCCTCCCAGCAGTGTAGGAAGGGTATGGACCCAAAGCCCCACCTCGCCCCTTTTGCCAGCAGGAAGCAGCTAGAGATGTCGTCGCCCAGTACCCCCAAAGATTTGGGTCCATATCTCTTCAGGGGGGCAAATGTTAGGTAGCTATGCTAGGGACTGGGGCATCCGTTATGCATGCCCATAGGGCCAAGATAAGAGCCCAGTTAGGAGAGGCACCCTGTGCATGCTCAGAGGTCCAGATTTCTGGCCATGAAGGGGAGGTCACCTGGGTGGTTCCTGTACCTGGATTGACCAATCTAGGCCATGTAAATTCAATTCAGCCACTGGGGTCGGCCAGACTTGCCCACCACGCCTCCCTACGCTCATAAAACTCTCTTGAGTGCAGACCAGGCTTCTGCATGATTTCTCTCTCACTCAGGAAGGCTCTTTGGAGGCAGCTGTGCTGCACATGAGTGGCTGGTGGATACTGTTCAGATGCATGGCTTTCTGCTTGCAAGGGTTTTTGTCTCAGCTGACTGTAAGGGAGGAGGTAGTACGTCTGGATCACAGAGTATCCATGTCCACAAACGAGGCTGCTCATTCCACAGTCCTGGAAGTGCTTTATGAAAACCCTCTGCTTTGCAATGTCACTCTTTGTAGATTAGAGTGGGAGGGGCTGGGACCAAGGTATGCTGCCTCTTACTCCCAGTTGCAGGTTTCTGGATGCTGATTGTATCTCTTACAGCATCAGTTAGTGGGCTTGTTGTCTGCCTCAGGCTTTGTTCACGGAGATCCTCCAGCTAGTTGGTGGTGTGTGCGCATGAGCAGAGACTTCCTGCCAATCCCCCATGAGTAGTAGAGCTCCCATGGTGTGGACTCCATGAAAGCCTTGCCCCAGGCAGCATGCTTACAAAGGAGGGTGGGCCCTGCAGGACAGAGGACCATTCCCCCTGTGGAATGGCCTCAGAGATCCACCTCCCTCTCTGGCCAGCTGCTGGGGCTGTGGGTCCTAAGCATCATGGCTGACTCAATAATAGACACAGGGTGAGGCGACTCCAGTAGCTGTTTTGACTGGTCTAATCCAGCCTGAGATCATCCTTGCATGAGCCCCTGCCAAGATTATTTTTGTTTCTTTTATGATCTTTTCATTAGTGGCTCCTACAACACTAACCACCATCCATAAATACATCATCTGTTTGAAGCCCATCTGTACATTAATTGCCCTCCTTATTCACAAAATATCCACTCTCCACCCAAGCCCCTGGCCTCAGCTCCTCATTTTTCCCCCCTCAATGCCCGCCACCCATCCCTCATCAATCCTTGGAAATGTACTAATTCTTTTGTCATATTTTCACCCACCTTTCTTTTGAGGTCAATGAAGATCCTTGTAATCGGTTCCCACTTTCCATCCTGCCCTTCCTCCACCCTCCCAGTATCTCCACTCATAACACTGGTAAAGGGCCCATCCACTCTGGATTCCCCGTGTTTGAAATTCCTATCGGTACTAGAATACCTTCTCTAGTTTGGCCAGATTAGTATGGTAGAACTGGGATCATGATAGTGGGGCAAGAGAAAGCATTAAGAACTAGAGGAAAGTTGTGTTTCATCTTTGCTGTCTCATACCCTGTATTCTTTAATCTCCACTCTGAGATCCTTCTGTAAGGGGATGTCCAGTGCACTGCAAATAGGTTTTGGGTCTATACCCGGCAGTCCCCTCTCATTCTCCATGATAAGATTTTTTTGTTCTCATGATACCTGTTGCCTTATCCCTTTAAAACTTTGTGATCACACAGGCTGGTATGCTTTCTCCATGTGGGCTCTGTTGCTTCAGAGCCAGATGGCTGTTTCTTTACCCTCAGGCCTTTAAGACCCCACACGCTATATCTTTAGGTAGCTGGACACCATCGGCTTTCTTCACCACATTTGCTTATGCAGCCGCTTTGTGGTCAGTGATTGTGTAGGGAAGGTGAGCATCTTAGAATGCCAATTTAATAGAACAGTGTTATTGCAATGAGGGAGTCCTTGAGCGGAGGCCCTATGTCCATCTGCTACCTTAATACTAAATCTATAAACATATGGACATAGATCTATTTCCCCATGCCCCTTTGTAAATATATGTACATATGTACATGCCTTTATTTAGACGT
Source organism: Tenrec ecaudatus (assembly GCF_050624435.1). NCBI lineage: Eukaryota > Metazoa > Chordata > Mammalia > Afrosoricida > Tenrecidae > Tenrec > Tenrec ecaudatus. The sequence goes on along the minus strand of NC_134533.1, from coordinate 130,709,144 downwards.
CTATAACTGGCCCTTGCTTCCCAGCTCACTCTTCTATACTCTTTGATTTTCCTCTTGTGCCCACTGACATGCTCAGTCTTCCTTTGGGTTTCAGTAATTCCTCTTGGTTACATTACCTTTGATCACGCCCTACCAGGCCTCCTACATCCCCCTCACTATCGTTTTCCATCACTTGTTGTACCCTTGTCTCTGGGTTTCTTTACAGCACTTCCTTTCCCCCCACCGTGCTCACTCCCATGCCCAATGGAAAGGGCCGGTCACATGTTTACTCCTCCAGATTGTTCATCCAGCCTCTCTTAATTAGACAGACCTGTAAAGGTAATAACATGCACAAAACAAGACTGAGCTAAACCAAGCAGCAAAAAGAAAAAAAAAACAAACAAAAATGAAAACAAAACCCAACCCAAATCCAATGACACTAAAAGAAAACAACACTAACCAGAAAGAAAAGTACAAGGACTGTGTGGTGAACTTTAGGAGTGTTTTCCAGTCCAGTCTGTGGGGGCACCGAACCCTGACCACAAAGTCCACCTTTGGCATTCCCCGGGGACTTTGATGCTCCGTTTTCTTACTCTTCCGCTGCACTCTCTTAGTGTCATGCATCGAAGTGGCAGGATCAGTTCGGGCGCAGTTCCCACACTGTGTGTCCAGTGTTGTCCCCTCTAAGGCTATGGGTCTTTGAGGGACGTTTCTCATCGTGGGGCTGCCCATGTGGTCTTCTCTGTGGATTGGCTTCTCTGATTGGGAACATCATCCTCAAGGTGTATTGGGCCAGGGTGTGCTCCATTCTCCCCTCCTTCCCCTTGTTCTGCCCTGTGTTCACTGATCAGATATGTCCCTCTCCGCGAGCTGCAGATCCGGTGCCATCCTGTGAAATACAATCTTTTGGGGCTGCAAGGATGTGGGGGGGGTGGGTATCAGCTCAGATCTTTTGAGAGTCCAGGAGATATTGACTTCTCGATGGGCACAGTTCTGTGGGGCACCGTGCTCTTGGTCCAGACGCTGGTTGTGAATATGACTTTGTTGTTAACCAGTTGTGTGTCTCTGGGTCAACTCCCGTGTGTTTTTGAGTGAGTTTTCTAATCTGCAAAGTAAATGTACAGGATTATCCAGACTCCCATGTCAGCAAGTTATCGAGAGGGGTTAATCAGAGACTGTTTCATATAGTGTGTACCTGCGCGCCGCATTCTAGACCTGCGATGGCAATTATGAGCTCAGGATAGAGATGGTGTCCAGCAGGTAACATACGTGGCTCCATATTGAAACAGGAAGCCCACTGTGGAGATTTGGTCCTTCTGTTGATGGCCACCGGCCACCTAGTCTTCTCCTGCTATAACTGCTTCACTGGCTCAGCAGCTGAGCCAGAAGCCAGTGATATCATAACCAGGTGGCTAACTGGGCCAAAGGGCTGATAGATATTTGTTATTTTGTTGTCTTGGGAAACCCACCTACCCTCCATGCAAACCTTCTGGTGTGAGTTATCTGTGGAAGGAATCATAGGCTCACAGTAATTCACATCTTTCTTCTTGAAAATGTGCCCATATTCCTTTCTGAACCTGACAAGGTGGCCCCTGTGTCCACCAAGAAATTTACTGCCTGGCCTCCTACTTGGAGAGTTAGCCTGGGCTTTTGGCGGCGAAGTGAAACAGAGCCCTGACCCCTTCATTGAGCTTCTTCAAGCATTATTGTCTCTTGCTTGGGTCTTTCTACGTGCAGATGAGGCCCATCCACTCTAGTGGAGGGTCGTGCACCTCTCCTCGGGTTTTCAAGGCACTGATTTTTCCAGTGTCCTTCTTTCCTGCAGTAGGCACATTGGTCCTTCCCCATGGCTTGGCGGTGCCCACAGGTTAGTCTCTCCGTGAGTGGGCCATGCTCTCCTTTTCCTGAGTCTCTGGGGTCTCTCATGGCAATTCCTAGTATTTTAGCTAGCTTCTTTGTCTCTGTCGTGCTAGGGTCATCTCTGTTGTTATACACTCAATGAGCCACTTGTACCAAATCGCTAAGATTTTTCCCTTCAAACCCTTCCCACTTCTTTGTCATGTCTGAGGCAGACTGACTGAGTAATAAAGGCAATACTTATTGCCCTCCTGTTTTCAGTGCCTCCGGGCCGTTAGGGGTATAAAGCCCGTAGGCTTCCCTCAGCCACTCTAGAAAGGCAGGCGGATATTCTCTTATAGGAACCTGAAAATTCTCACTGACCTTAGATAAATTCATAGGTTTCCTAGCTCTTCTGCAGAGGGTCATGTAAGAGCAATGGTTGATACCTGGTAAAGTCCTCTGGGCCTTGCTAGGAATTGAGATCCCACATTGTTGGTGTAGTGGCCAAAAGAGTTTCTCCCAAGTGGGGAGTGCCCGCTCGCTGACCATCAGGTTCACTGACGCTTACTGGGCCTCTGTCTGGAAGGGCTACCCTCCTCCGTTGTGAACAGCACCTGGAGAAGTTGTTGGCAAGCATTCCAGGTGGGCTGATGAGTATGGAAGTCATACCAGTACTAGTGTGTGGGGGGGGCTGCTTGTTAGGGGTGGGGGTGAGTTTGGGGGGCCGGTGGGGGAGGGAGTGACTCAATAAGGGCCTGTTAGAAGTTTTCTATTTCTGGACCCTAGAAACCTTATAGGGCGGGGGTTGAAAGAAAGGGTTTGAAGCCAGCTCTCCCACTCCCAGAGTTCTCCTGCAAAATGGGATAAAGCCGATTAGGGGAGAGTGATGGGGAGGGGAGGGGAGGGGAGGTGTGGGGGAGGGGTGAGGGAGGGGAGGGGTGGGGGAGGGTGATGTGGAGGGATGGCCTCCACCTATGTGGTTTTGGGAACTTGGACCGTTTGTTTTTCCGGTCCTTCCATGTTTCCTGAAACCTTGGAAACAAGGGCCCTTTCTTTGCGGGAGGGAGTAAGTCTTTTATATTTGCAGGCTTCTTAGTGGCAATGTCAGCCCACACTTGAAGTAACGGGATCAGATCGGGATATCCTGGTTCCCTTTAAACATAACTATGAACTCTTAGTAATAGGGGGTGGGAAAACTAGTCTTGCGTGGGTCAATCAGGGACTCCTTCTGCCCCATCACTTTTAAACAAATTGTAGAGTCTCCAAGCTTTTGGGTTGAAACCACATCCTCTTGGTGAATGCCGAGAGCAGGGGTCCTCAAACTACAACCTGTGGGCCACATGCAGACAGCCGAGGACGTTGATCCTTTCTGCCGGGTGTATGTGCCCCATTTATTTTTTTTTTTGAACTTCAAATCAAGATGTGCAGTGTGCACATGAATTTGTTCGTAATATTTGTTTTTTTAAACTATAGTCTTTCCTTCAAAAGGCCTGAGGGATAGTGAACTGGCCCCCTGGGTAAACAGTTTAAAGACCCCTGCCCTAAGGTATCCTGGACTTAGGGGTTATTAATCTCCCAGCCCTGAAACATCCCTGAACATTCTACCCGTTGTAGGAGGCACCATGGGAATTTGGACCCCGGGTAATTTACAAGCCTTTACTCCAATTGAACCCAAGAAAATTCAAAATGGCTTAGGCAGTTACTCTATTTTGGTCACTTTTGACTCGTCCTGCACTAGCCCATTATTTCCATTTAACTCTATAACGCGAAGCATGATGTTTTCATAACATTAAAAATGTATATATTAATACATATATATATATATATTTATAACTATGAAAGTCCACAACAAAAAGAAAATTTTTTCCCAAAATTAAAATTGAAGCGTTATAGGGTTAAAAAGAAGGATGGGTCTTATCAGCGGGTCCAAGACCTTAGCATCATAAATGAATCAGTGATCCGACTGCACCTAGTAGTGCCCAAACCTGTGCCCTCCTAGGGGAAAGTGTGAATGCTTTTATCCCTCTTCCTGTACTTCCAATGAACAAACACACATGTCTGGTAATCCTAAGATTATTTTTGTTTCCTGTGACACTCACCTAATTTCAAGGCCACTGCCACCTCACAAGCTTAGCCTTGTCGTAGTCAAACTGTTCACCTTTTAGACCGTTTGTTTTTCTCAGAAGTTATCGGGTGATTAAAGCTTCTGAACCAAGTGTGCCAGGTCCACGACTACCATCTCCTGGACCACCTCAACCTTATCCATCCTGGATAAAGTTGCCCTCAATGGACAACCCCTCCCAGCAGTGTAGGAAGGGTATGGACCCAAAGCCCCACCTCGCCCCTTTTGCCAGCAGGAAGCAGCTAGAGATGTCGTCGCCCAGTACCCCCAAAGATTTGGGTCCATATCTCTTCAGGGGGGCAAATGTTAGGTAGCTATGCTAGGGACTGGGGCATCCGTTATGCATGCCCATAGGGCCAAGATAAGAGCCCAGTTAGGAGAGGCACCCTGTGCATGCTCAGAGGTCCAGATTTCTGGCCATGAAGGGGAGGTCACCTGGGTGGTTCCTGTACCTGGATTGACCAATCTAGGCCATGTAAATTCAATTCAGCCACTGGGGTCGGCCAGACTTGCCCACCACGCCTCCCTACGCTCATAAAACTCTCTTGAGTGCAGACCAGGCTTCTGCATGATTTCTCTCTCACTCAGGAAGGCTCTTTGGAGGCAGCTGTGCTGCACATGAGTGGCTGGTGGATACTGTTCAGATGCATGGCTTTCTGCTTGCAAGGGTTTTTGTCTCAGCTGACTGTAAGGGAGGAGGTAGTACGTCTGGATCACAGAGTATCCATGTCCACAAACGAGGCTGCTCATTCCACAGTCCTGGAAGTGCTTTATGAAAACCCTCTGCTTTGCAATGTCACTCTTTGTAGATTAGAGTGGGAGGGGCTGGGACCAAGGTATGCTGCCTCTTACTCCCAGTTGCAGGTTTCTGGATGCTGATTGTATCTCTTACAGCATCAGTTAGTGGGCTTGTTGTCTGCCTCAGGCTTTGTTCACGGAGATCCTCCAGCTAGTTGGTGGTGTGTGCGCATGAGCAGAGACTTCCTGCCAATCCCCCATGAGTAGTAGAGCTCCCATGGTGTGGACTCCATGAAAGCCTTGCCCCAGGCAGCATGCTTACAAAGGAGGGTGGGCCCTGCAGGACAGAGGACCATTCCCCCTGTGGAATGGCCTCAGAGATCCACCTCCCTCTCTGGCCAGCTGCTGGGGCTGTGGGTCCTAAGCATCATGGCTGACTCAATAATAGACACAGGGTGAGGCGACTCCAGTAGCTGTTTTGACTGGTCTAATCCAGCCTGAGATCATCCTTGCATGAGCCCCTGCCAAGATTATTTTTGTTTCTTTTATGATCTTTTCATTAGTGGCTCCTACAACACTAACCACCATCCATAAATACATCATCTGTTTGAAGCCCATCTGTACATTAATTGCCCTCCTTATTCACAAAATATCCACTCTCCACCCAAGCCCCTGGCCTCAGCTCCTCATTTTTCCCCCCTCAATGCCCGCCACCCATCCCTCATCAATCCTTGGAAATGTACTAATTCTTCTGTCATATTTTCACCCACCTTTCTTTTGAGGTCAATGAAGATCCTTGTAATCGGTTCCCACTTTCCATCCTGCCCTTCCTCCACCCTCCCAGTATCTCCACTCATAACACTGGTAAAGGGCCCATCCACTCTGGATTCCCCGTGTTTGAAATTCCTATCGGTACTAGAATACCTTCTCTAGTTTGGCCAGATTAGTATGGTAGAACTGGGATCATGATAGTGGGGCAAGAGAAAGCATTAAGAACTAGAGGAAAGTTGTGTTTCATCTTTGCTGTCTCATACCCTGTATTCTTTAATCTCCACTCTGAGATCCTTCTGTAAGGGGATGTCCAGTGCACTGCAAATAGGTTTTGGGTCTATACCCGGCAGTCCCCTCTCATTCTCCATGATAAGATTTTTTTGTTCTCATGATACCTGTTGCCTTATCCCTTTAAAACTTTGTGATCACACAGGCTGGTATGCTTTCTGCATGTGGGCTCTGTTGCTTCAGAGCCAGATGGCTGTTTCTTTACCCTCAGGCCTTTAAGACCCCACACGCTATATCTTTAGGTAGCTGGACACCATCGGCTTTCTTCACCACATTTGCTTATGCAGCCGCTTTGTGGTCAGTGATTGTGTAGGGAAGGTGAGCATCTTAGAATGCCAATTTAATAGAACAGTGTTATTGCAATGAGGGAGTCCTTGAGCGGAGGCCCTATGTCCATCTGCTACCTTAATACTAAATCTATAAACATATGGACATAGATCTATTTCCCCATGCCCCTTTGTAAATATATGTACATATGTACATGCCTTTATTTAGACGTCTATAACTGGCCCTTGCTTCCCAGCTCACTCTTCTATACTCTTTGATTTTCCTCTTGTGCCCACTGTCATGCTCAGTCTTCCTTTGGGTTTCAGTAATTCCTCTTGGTTACATTACCTTTGATCACGCCCTACCAGGCCTCCTACATCCCCCTCACTACCGTTTTCCATCACTTGTTGTACCCTTGTCTCTGGGTTTCTTTACACCACTTCCTTTCCCCCCACCGTGCTCACTCCCATGCCCAATGGAAAGGGCCGGTCACATGTTTACTCCTCCAGATTGTTCATCCAGCCTCTCTTAATTAGACAGACCTGTAAAGGTAATAACATGCACAAAACAAGACTGAGCTAAACCAAGCAGCAAAAAGAAAAAAAAAACAAACAAAAATGAAAACAAAACCCAACCCAAATCCAATGACACTAAAAGAAAACAACACTAACCAGAAAGAAAAGTACAAGGACTGTGTGGTGAACTTTAGGAGTGTTTTCCAGTCCAGTCTGTGGGGGCACCGAACCCTGACCACAAAGTCCACCTTTGGCATTCCCCGGGGACTTTGATGCTCCGTTTTCTTACTCTTCCGCTGCACTCTCTTAGTGTCATGCATCGAAGTGGCAGGATCAGTTCGGGCGCAGTTCCCACACTGTGTGTCCAGTGTTGTCCCCTCTAAGGCTATGGGTCTTTGAGGGACGTTTCTCATCGTGGGGCTGCCCATGTGGTCTTCTCTGTGGATTGGCTTCTCTGATTGGGAACATCATCCTCAAGGTGTATTGGGCCAGGGTGTGCTCCATTCTCCCCTCCTCCCCCTTGTTCTGCCCTGTGTTCACTGATCAGATATGTCCCTCTCCGCGAGCTGCAGATCCGGTGCCATCCTGTGAAATACAATCTTTTGGGGCTGCAAGGATGTGGGGGGGTGGGTATCAGCTCAGATCTTTTGAGAGTCCAGGAGATATTGACTTCTCGATGGGCACAGTTCTGTGGGGCACCGTGCTCTTGGTCCAGACGCTGGTTGTGAATATGACTTTGTTGTTAACCAGTTGTGTGTCTCTGGGTCAACTCCCGTGTGTTTTTGAGTGAGTTTTCTAATCTGCAAAGTAAATGTACAGGATTATCCAGACTCCCATGTCAGCAAGTTATCGAGAGGGGTTAATCAGAGACTGTTTCATATAGTGTGTACCTGCGCGCCGCATTCTAGACCTGCGATGGCAATTATGAGCTCAGGATAGAGATGGTGTCCAGCAGGTAACATACGTGGCTCCATATTGAAACAGGAAGCCCACTGTGGAGATTTGGTCCTTCTGTTGATGGCCACCGGCCACCTAGTCTTCTCCTGCTATAACTGCTTCACTGGCTCAGCAGCTGAGCCAGAAGCCAGTGATATCATAACCAGGTGGCTAACTGGGCCAAAGGGCTGATAGATATTTGTTATTTTGTTGTCTTGGGAAACCCACCTACCCTCCATGCAAACCTTCTGGTGTGAGTTATCTGTGGAAGGAATCATAGGCTCACAGTAATTCACATCTTTCTTCTTGAAAATGTGCCCATATTCCTTTCTGAACCTGACAAGGTGGCCCCTGTGTCCACCAAGAAATTTACTGCCTGGCCTCCTACTTGGAGAGTTAGCCTGGGCTTTTGGCGGCGAAGTGAAACAGAGCCCTGACCCCTTCATTGAGCTTCTTCAAGCATTATTGTCTCTTGCTTGGGTCTTTCTACGTGCAGATGAGGCCCATCCACTCTAGTGGAGGGTCGTGCACCTCTCCTCGGGTTTTCAAGGCACTGATTTTTCCAGTGTCCTTCTTTCCTGCAGTAGGCACATTGGTCCTTCCCCATGGCTTGGCGGTGCCCACAGGTTAGTCTCTCCGTGAGTGGGCCATGCTCTCCTTTTCCTGAGTCTCTGGGGTCTCTCATGGCAATTCCTAGTATTTTAGCTAGCTTCTTTGTCTCTGTCGTGCTAGGGTCATCTCTGTTGTTATACACTCAATGAGCCACTTGTACCAAATCGCTAAGATTTTTCCCTTCAAACCCTTCCCACTTCTTTGTCATGTCTGAGGCAGACTGACTGAGTAATAAAGGCAATACTTATTGCCCTCCTGTTTTCAGTGCCTCCGGGCCGTTAGGGGTATAAAGCCCGTAGGCTTCCCTCAGCCACTCTAGAAAGGCAGGCGGATATTCTCTTATAGGAACCTGAAAATTCTCACTGACCTTAGATAAATTCATAGGTTTCCTAGCTCTTCTGCAGAGGGTCATGTAAGAGCAATGGTTGATACCTGGTAAAGTCCTCTGGGCCTTGCTAGGAATTGAGATCCCACATTGTTGGTGTAGTGGCCAAAAGAGTTTCTCCCAAGTGGGGAGTGCCCGCTCGCTGACCATCAGGTTCACTGACTGCTTACTGGGCCTCTGTCTGGAAGGGCTACCCTCCTCCGTTGTGAACAGCACCTGGAGAAGTTGTTGGCAAGCATTCCAGGTGGGCTGATGAGTATGGAAGTCATACCAGTACTAGTGTGTGTGGGGGGCTGCTTGTTAGGGGTGGGGGTGAGTTTGGGGGGCCGGTGGGGGAGGGAGTGACTCAATAAGGGCCTGTTAGAAGTTTTCTATTTCTGGACCCTAGAAACCTTATAGGGCGGGGGTTGAAAGAAAGGGTTTGAAGCCAGCTCTCCCACTCCCAGAGTTCTCCTGCAAAATGGGATAAAGCCGATTAGGGGAGGGTGATGGGGAGGGGAGGGGAGGGGAGGTGTGGGGGAGGGGTGAGGGAGGGGAGGGGTGGGGGAGGGTGATGTGGAGGGATGGCCTCCACCTATGTGGTTTTGGGAACTTGGACCGTTTGTTTTTCCGGTCCTTCCATGTTTCCTGAAACCTTGGAAACAAGGGCCCTTTCTTTGCGGGAGGGAGTAAGTCTTTTATATTTGCAGGCTTCTTAGTGGCAATGTCAGCCCACACTTGAAGTAACGGGATCAGATCGGGATATCCTGGTTCCCTTTAAACATAACTATGAACTCTTAGTAATAGGGGGTGGGAAAACTAGTCTTGCGTGGGTCAATCAGGGACTCCTTCTGCCCCATCACTTTTAAACAAATTGTAGAGTCTCCAAGCTTTTGGGTTGAAACCACATCCTCTTGGTGAATGCCAAGAGCAGGGGTCCTCAAACTACAACCTGTGGGCCACATGCAGACAGCCGAGGACGTTGATCCTTTCTGCCGGGTGTATGTGCCCCATTTATTTTTTTTTTTGAACTTCAAATCAAGATGTGCAGTGTGCACATGAATTTGTTCGTAATATTTGTTTTTTTAAACTATAGTCTTTCCTTCAAAAGGCCTGAGGGATAGTGAACTGGCCCCCTGGGTAAACAGTTTAAAGACCCCTGCCCTAAGGTATCCTGGACTTAGGGGTTATTAATCTCCCAGCCCTGAAACATCCCTGAACATTCTACCCGTTGTAGGAGGCACCATGGGAATTTGGACCCCGGGTAATTTACAAGCCTTTACTCCAATTGAACCCAAGAAAATTCAAAATGGCTTAGGCAGTTACTCTATTTTGGTCACTTTTGACTCGTCCTGCACTAGCCCATTATTTCCATTTAACTCTATAACGCGAAGCATGATGTTTTCATAACATTAAAAATGTATATATTAATACATATATATATATATATTTATAACTATGAAAGTCCACAACAAAAAGAAAATTTTTTCCCAAAATTAAAATTGAAGCGTTATAGGGTTAAAAAGAAGGATGGGTCTTATCAGCGGGTCCAAGACCTTAGCATCATAAATGAATCAGTGATCCGACTGCACCTAGTAGTGCCCAAACCTGTGCCCTCCTAGGGGAAAGTGTGAATGCTTTTATCCCTCTTCCTGTACTTCCAATGAACAAACACACATGTCTGGTAATCCTAAGATTATTTTTGTTTCCTGTGACACTCACCTAATGTCAAGGCCACTGCCACCTCACAAGCTTAGCCTTGTCGTAGTCAAACTGTTCACCTTTTAGACCGTTTGTTTTTCTCAGAAGTTATCGGGTGATTAAAGCTTCTGAACCAAGTGTGCCAGGTCCACGACTACCATCTCCTGGACCACCTCAACCTTATCCATCCTGGATAAAGTTGCCCTCAATGGACAACCCCTCCCAGCAGTGTAGGAAGGGTATGGACCCAAAGCCCCACCTCGCCCCTTTTGCCAGCAGGAAGCAGCTAGAGATGTCGTCGCCCAGTACCCCCAAATATTTGGGTCCATATCTCTTCAGGGGGGCAAATGTTAGGTAGCTATGCTAGGGACTGGGGCATCCGTTATGCATGCCCATAGGGCCAAGATAAGAGCCCAGTTAGGAGAGGCACCCTGTGCATGCTCAGAGGTCCAGATTTCTGGCCATGAAGGGGAGGTCACCTGGGTGGTTCCTGTACCTGGATTGACCAATCTAGGCCATGTAAATTCAATTCAGCCACTGGGGTCGGCCAGACTTGCCCACCACGCCTCCCTACGCTCATAAAACTCTCTTGAGTGCAGACCAGGCTTCTGCATGATTTCTCTCTCACTCAGGAAGGCTCTTTGGAGGCAGCTGTGCTGCACATGAGTGGCTGGTGGATACTGTTCAGATGCATGGCTTTCTGCTTGCAAGGGTTTTTGTCTCAGCTGACTGTAAGGGAGGAGGTAGTACGTCTGGATCACAGAGTATCCATGTCCACAAACGAGGCTGCTCATTCCACAGTCCTGGAAGTGCTTTATGAAAACCCTCTGCTTTGCAATGTCACTCTTTGTAGATTAGAGTGGGAGGGGCTGGGACCAAGGTATGCTGCCTCTTACTCCCAGTTGCAGGTTTCTGGATGCTGATTGTATCTCTTACAGCATCAGTTAGTGGGCTTGTTGTCTGCCTCAGGCTTTGTTCACGGAGATCCTCCAGCTAGTTGGTGGTGTGTGCGCATGAGCAGAGACTTCCTGCCAATCCCCCATGAGTAGTAGAGCTCCCATGGTGTGGACTCCATGAAAGCCTTGCCCCAGGCAGCATGCTTACAAAGGAGGGTGGGCCCTGCAGGACAGAGGACCATTCCCCCTGTGGAATGGCCTCAGAGATCCACCTCCCTCTCTGGCCAGCTGCTGGGGCTGTGGGTCCTAAGCATCATAGCTGACTCAATAATAGACACAGGGTGAGGCGACTCCAGTAGCTGTTTTGACTGGTCTAATCCAGCCTGAGATCATCCTTGCATGAGCCCCTGCCAAGATTATTTTTGTTTCTTTTATGATCTTTTCATTAGTGGCTCCTACAACACTAACCACCATCCATAAATACATCATCTGTTTGAAGCCCATCTGTACATTAATTGCCCTCCTTATTCACAAAATATCCACTCTCCACCCAAGCCCCTGGCCTCAGCTCCTCATTTTTCCCCCCTCAATGCCCGCCACCCATCCCTCATCAATCCTTGGAAATGTACTAATTCTTTTGTCATATTTTCACCCACCTTTCTTTTGAGGTCAATGAAGATCCTTGTAATCGGTTCCCACTTTCCATCCTGCCCTTCCTCCACCCTCCCAGTATCTCCACTCATAACACTGGTAAAGGGCCCATCCACTCTGGATTCCCCGTGTTTGAAATTCCTATCGGTACTAGAATACCTTCTCTAGTTTGGCCAGATTAGTATGGTAGAACTGGGATCATGATAGTGGGGCAAGAGAAAGCATTAAGAACTAGAGGAAAGTTGTGTTTCATCTTTGCTGTCTCATACCCTGTATTCTTTAATCTCCACTCTGAGATCCTTCTGTAAGGGGATGTCCAGTGCACTGCAAATAGGTTTTGGGTCTATACCCGGCAGTCCCCTCTCATTCTCCATGATAAGATTTTTTTGTTCTCATGATACCTGTTGCCTTATCCCTTTAAAACTTTGTGATCACACAGGCTGGTATGCTTTCTCCATGTGGGCTCTGTTGCTTCAGAGCCAGATGGCTGTTTCTTTACCCTCAGGCCTTTAAGACCCCACACGCTATATCTTTAGGTAGCTGGACACCATCGGCTTTCTTCACCACATTTGCTTATGCAGCCGCTTTGTGGTCAGTGATTGTGTAGGGAAGGTGAGCATCTTAGAATGCCAATTTAATAGAACAGTGTTATTGCAATGAGGGAGTCCTTGAGCGGAGGCCCTATGTCCATCTGCTACCTTAATACTAAATCTATAAACATATGGACATAGATCTATTTCCCCATGCCCCTTTGTAAATATATGTACATATGTACATGCCTTTATTTAGACGTCTATAACTGGCCCTTGCTTCCCAGCTCACTCTTCTATACTCTTTGATTTTCCTCTTGTGCCCACTGACATGCTCAGTCTTCCTTTGGGTTTCAGTAATTCCTCTTGGTTACATTACCTTTGATCACGCCCTACCAGGCCTCCTACATCCCCCTCACTATCGTTTTCCATCACTTGTTGTACCCTTGTCTCTGGGTTTCTTTACAGCACTTCCTTTCCCCCCACCGTGCTCACTCCCATGCCCAATGGAAAGGGCCGGTCACATGTTTACTCCTCCAGATTGTTCATCCAGCCTCTCTTAATTAGACAGACCTGTAAAGGTAATAACATGCACAAAACAAGACTGAGCTAAACCAAGCAGCAAAAAGAAAAAAAAACAAACAAAAATGAAAACAAAACCCAACCCAAATCCAATGACACTAAAAGAAAACAACACTAACCAGAAAGAAAAGTACAAGGACTGTGTGGTGAACTTTAGGAGTGTTTTCCAGTCCAGTCTGTGGGGGCACCGAACCCTGACCACAAAGTCCACCTTTGGCATTCCCCGGGGACTTTGATGCTCCGTTTTCTTACTCTTCCGCTGCACTCTCTTAGTGTCATGCATCGAAGTGGCAGGATCAGTTCGGGCGCAGTTCCCACACTGTGTGTCCAGTGTTGTCCCCTCTAAGGCTATGGGTCTTTGAGGGACGTTTCTCATCGTGGGGCTGCCCATGTGGTCTTCTCTGTGGATTGGCTTCTCTGATTGGGAACATCATCCTCAAGGTGTATTGGGCCAGGGTGTGCTCCATTCTCCCCTCCTCCCCCTTGTTCTGCCCTGTGTTCACTGATCAGATATGTCCCTCTCCGCGAGCTGCAGATCCGGTGCCATCCTGTGAAATACAATCTTTTGGGGCTGCAAGGATGTGGGGGGGTGGGTATCAGCTCAGATCTTTTGAGAGTCCAGGAGATATTGACTTCTCGATGGGCACAGTTCTGTGGGGCACCGTGCTCTTGGTCCAGACGCTGGTTGTGAATATGACTTTGTTGTTAACCAGTTGTGTGTCTCTGGGTCAACTCCCGTGTGTTTTTGAGTGAGTTTTCTAATCTGCAAAGTAAATGTACAGGATTATCCAGACTCCCATGTCAGCAAGTTATCGAGAGGGGTTAATCAGAGACTGTTTCATATAGTGTGTACCTGCGCGCCACATTCTAGACCTGCGATGGCAATTATGAGCTCAGGATAGAGATGGTGTCCAGCAGGTAACATACGTGGCTCCATATTGAAACAGGAAGCCCACTGTGGAGATTTGGTCCTTCTGTTGATGGCCACCGGCCACCTAGTCTTCTCCTGCTATAACTGCTTCACTGGCTCAGCAGCTGAGCCAGAAGCCAGTGATATCATAACCAGGTGGCTAACTGGGCCAAAGGGCTGATAGATATTTGTTATTTTGTTGTCTTGGGAAACCCACCTACCCTCCATGCAAACCTTCTGGTGTGAGTTATCTGTGGAAGGAATCATAGGCTCACAGTAATTCACATCTTTCTTCTTGAAAATGTGCCCATATTCCTTTCTGAACCTGACAAGGTGGCCCCTGTGTCCACCAAGAAATTTACTGCCTGGCCTCCTACTTGGAGAGTTAGCCTGGGCTTTTGGCGGCGAAGTGAAACAGAGCCCTGACCCCTTCATTGAGCTTCTTCAAGCATTATTGTCTCTTGCTTGGGTCTTTCTACGTGCAGATGAGGCCCATCCACTCTAGTGGAGGGTCGTGCACCTCTCCTCGGGTTTTCAAGGCACTGATTTTTCCAGTGTCCTTCTTTCCTGCAGTAGGCACATTGGTCCTTCCCCATGGCTTGGCGGTGCCCACAGGTTAGTCTCTCCGTGAGTGGGCCATGCTCTCCTTTTCCTGAGTCTCTGGGGTCTCTCATGGCAATTCCTAGTATTTTAGCTAGCTTCTTTGTCTCTGTCGTGCTAGGGTCATCTCTGTTGTTATACACTCAATGAGCCACTTGTACCAAATCGCTAAGATTTTTCCCTTCAAACCCTTCCCACTTCTTTGTCATGTCTGAGGCAGACTGACTGAGTAATAAAGGCAATACTTATTGCCCTCCTGTTTTCAGTGCCTCCGGGCCGTTAGGGGTATAAAGCCCGTAGGCTTCCCTCAGCCACTCTAGAAAGGCAGGCGGATATTCTCTTATAGGAACCTGAAAATTCTCACTGACCTTAGATAAATTCATAGGTTTCCTAGCTCTTCTGCAGAGGGTCATGTAAGAGCAATGGTTGATACCTGGTAAAGTCCTCTGGGCCTTGCTAGGAATTGAGATCCCACATTGTTGGTGTAGTGGCCAAAAGAGTTTCTCCCAAGTGGGGAGTGCCCGCTCGCTGACCATCAGGTTCACTGACTGCTTACTGGGCCTCTGTCTGGAAGGTCTACCCTCCTCCGTTGTGAACAGCACCTGGAGAAGTTGTTGGCAAGCATTCCAGGTGGGCTGATGAGTATGGAAGTCATACCAGTACTAGTGTGTGTGGGGGGCTGCTTGTTAGGGGTGGGGGTGAGTTTGGGGGGCCGGTGGGGGAGGGAGTGACTCAATAAGGGCCTGTTAGAAGTTTTCTATTTCTGGACCCTAGAAACCTTATAGGGCGGGGGTTGAAAGAAAGGGTTTGAAGCCAGCTCTCCCACTCCCAGAGTTCTCCTGCAAAATGGGATAAAGCCGATTAGGGGAGAGTGATGGGGAGGGGAGGGGAGGGGAGGTGTGGGGGAGGGGTGAGGGAGGGGAGGGGTGGGGGAGGGTGATGTGGAGGGATGGCCTCCACCTATGTGGTTTTGGGAACTTGGACCGTTTGTTTTTCCGGTCCTTCCATGTTTCCTGAAACCTTGGAAACAAGGGCCCTTTCTTTGCGGGAGGGAGTAAGTCTTTTATATTTGCAGGCTTCTTAGTGGCAATGTCAGCCCACACTTGAAGTAACGGGATCAGATCGGGATATCCTGGTTCCCTTTAAACATAACTATGAACTCTTAGTAATAGGGGGTGGGAAAACTAGTCTTGCGTGGGTCAATCAGGGACTCCTTCTGCCCCATCACTTTTAAACAAATTGTAGAGTCTCCAAGCTTTTGGGTTGAAACCACATCCTCTTGGTGAATGCCGAGAGCAGGGGTCCTCAAACTACAACCTGTGGGCCACATGCAGACAGCCGAGGACGTTGATCCTTTCTGCCGGGTGTATGTGCCCCATTTATTTTTTTTTTGAACTTCAAATCAAGATGTGCAGTGTGCACATGAATTTGTTCGTAATATTTGTTTTTTTAAACTATAGTCTTTCCTTCAAAAGGCCTGAGGGATAGTGAACTGGCCCCCTGGGTAAACAGTTTAAAGACCCCTGCCCTAAGGTATCCTGGACTTAGGGGTTATTAATCTCCCAGCCCTGAAACATCCCTGAACATTCTACCCGTTGTAGGAGGCACCATGGGAATTTGGACCCCGGGTAATTTACAAGCCTTTACTCCAATTGAACCCAAGAAAATTCAAAATGGCTTAGGCAGTTACTCTATTTTGGTCACTTTTGACTCGTCCTGCACTAGCCCATTATTTCCATTTAACTCTATAACGCGAAGCATGATGTTTTCATAACATTAAAAATGTATATATTAATACATATATATATATATATATTTATAACTATGAAAGTCCACAACAAAAAGAAAATTTTTTCCCAAAATTAAAATTGAAGCGTTATAGGGTTAAAAAGAAGGATGGGTCTTATCAGCGGGTCCAAGACCTTAGCATCATAAATGAATCAGTGATCCGACTGCACCTAGTAGTGCCCAAACCTGTGCCCTCCTAGGGGAAAGTGTGAATGCTTTTATCCCTCTTCCTGTACTTCCAATGAACAAACACACATGTCTGGTAATCCTAAGATTATTTTTGTTTCCTGTGATACTCACCTAATTTCAAGGCCACTGCCACCTCACAAGCTTAGCCTTGTCGTAGTCAAACTGTTCACCTTTTAGACCGTTTGTTTTTCTCAGAAGTTATCGGGTGATTAAAGCTTCTGAACCAAGTGTGCCAGGTCCACGACTACCATCTCCTGGACCACCTCAACCTTATCCATCCTGGATAAAGTTGCCCTCAATGGACAACCCCTCCCAGCAGTGTAGGAAGGGTATGGACCCAAAGCCCCACCTCGCCCCTTTTGCCAGCAGGAAGCAGCTAGAGATGTCGTCGCCCAGTACCCCCAAAGATTTGGGTCCATATCTCTTCAGGGGGGCAAATGTTAGGTAGCTATGCTAGGGACTGGGGCATCCGTTATGCATGCCCATAGGGCCAAGATAAGAGCCCAGTTAGGAGAGGCACCCTGTGCATGCTCAGAGGTCCAGATTTCTGGCCATGAAGGGGAGGTCACCTGGGTGGTTCCTGTACCTGGATTGACCAATCTAGGCCATGTAAATTCAATTCAGCCACTGGGGTCGGCCAGACTTGCCCACCACGCCTCCCTACGCTCATAAAACTCTCTTGAGTGCAGACCAGGCTTCTGCATGATTTCTCTCTCACTCAGGAAGGCTCTTTGGAGGCAGCTGTGCTGCACATGAGTGGCTGGTGGATACTGTTCAGATGCATGGCTTTCTGCTTGCAAGGGTTTTTGTCTCAGCTGACTGTAAGGGAGGAGGTAGTACGTCTGGATCACAGAGTATCCATGTCCACAAACGAGGCTGCTCATTCCACAGTCCTGGAAGTGCTTTATGAAAACCCTCTGCTTTGCAATGTCATTCTTTGTAGATTAGAGTGGGAGGGGCTGGGACCAAGGTATGCTGCCTCTTACTCCCAGTTGCAGGTTTCTGGATGCTGATTGTATCTCTTACAGCATCAGTTAGTGGGCTTGTTGTCTGCCTCAGGCTTTGTTCACGGAGATCCTCCAGCTAGTTGGTGGTGTGTGCGCATGAGCAGAGACTTCCTGCCAATCCCCCATGAGTAGTAGAGCTCCCATGGTGTGGACTCCATGAAAGCCTTGCCCCAGGCAGCATGCTTACAAAGGAGGGTGGGCCCTGCAGGACAGAGGACCATTCCCCCTGTGGAATGGCCTCAGAGATCCACCTCCCTCTCTGGCCAGCTGCTGGGGATGTGGGTCCTAAGCATCATGGCTGACTCAATAATAGACACAGGGTGAGGCGACTCCAGTAGCTGTTTTGACTGGTCTAATCCAGCCTGAGATCATCCTTGCATGAGCCCCTGCCAAGATTATTTTTGTTTCTTTTATGATCTTTTCATTAGTGGCTCCTACAACACTAACCACCATCCATAAATACATCATCTGTTTGAAGCCCATCTGTACATTAATTGCCCTCCTTATTCACAAAATATCCACTCTCCACCCAAGCCCCTGGCCTCAGCTCCTCATTTTTCCCCCCTCAATGCCCGCCACCCATCCCTCATCAATCCTTGGAAATGTACTAATTCTTTTGTCATATTTTCACCCACCTTTCTTTTGAGGTCAATGAAGATCCTTGTAATCGGTTCCCACTTTCCATCCTGCCCTTCCTCCACCCTCCCAGTATCTCCACTCATAACACTGGTAAAGGGCCCATCCACTCTGGATTCCCCGTGTTTGAAATTCCTATCGGTACTAGAATACCTTCTCTAGTTTGGCCAGATTAGTATGGTAGAACTGGGATCATGATAGTGGGGCAAGAGAAAGCATTAAGAACTAGAGGAAAGTTGTGTTTCATCTTTGCTGTCTCATACCCTGTATTCTTTAATCTCCACTCTGAGATCCTTCTGTAAGGGGATGTCCAGTGCACTGCAAATAGGTTTTGGGTCTATACCCGGCAGTCCCCTCTCATTCTCCATGATAAGATTTTTTTGTTCTCATGATACCTGTTGCCTTATCCCTTTAAAACTTTGTGATCACACAGGCTGGTATGCTTTCTCCATGTGGGCTCTGTTGCTTCAGAGCCAGATGGCTGTTTCTTTACCCTCAGGCCTTTAAGACCCCACACGCTATATCTTTAGGTAGCTGGACACCATCGGCTTTCTTCACCACATTTGCTTATGCAGCCGCTTTGTGGTCAGTGATTGTGTAGGGAAGGTGAGCATCTTAGAATGCCAATTTAATAGAACAGTGTTATTGCAATGAGGGAGTCCTTGAGCGGAGGCCCTATGTCCATCTGCTACCTTAATACTAAATCTATAAACATATGGACATAGATCTATTTCCCCATGCCCCTTTGTAAATATATGTACATATGTACATGCCTTTATTTAGACGTCTATAACTGGCCCTTGCTTCCCAGCTCACTCTTCTATACTCTTTGATTTTCCTCTTGTGCCCACTGACATGCTCAGTCTTCCTTTGGGTTTCAGTAATTCCTCTTGGTTACATTACCTTTGATCACGCCCTACCAGGCCTCCTACATCCCCCTCACTATCGTTTTCCATCACTTGTTGTACCCTTGTCTCTGGGTTTCTTTACAGCACTTCCTTTCCCCCCACCGTGCTCACTCCCATGCCCAATGGAAAGGGCCGGTCACATGTTTACTCCTCCAGATTGTTCATCCAGCCTCTCTTAATTAGACAGACCTGTAAAGGTAATAACATGCACAAAACAAGACTGAGCTAAACCAAGCAGCAAAAAGAAAAAAAAAACAAACAAAAATGAAAACAAAACCCAACCCAAATCCAATGACACTAAAAGAAAACAACACTAACCAGAAAGAAAAGTACAAGGACTGTGTGGTGAACTTTAGGAGTGTTTTCCAGTCCAGTCTGTGGGGGCACCGAACCCTGACCACAAAGTCCACCTTTGGCATTCCCCGGGGACTTTGATGCTCCGTTTTCTTACTCTTCCGCTGCACTCTCTTAGTGTCATGCATCGAAGTGGCAGGATCAGTTCGGGCGCAGTTCCCACACTGTGTGTCCAGTGTTGTCCCCTCTAAGGCTATGGGTCTTTGAGGGACGTTTCTCATCGTGGGGCTGCCCATGTGGTCTTCTCTGTGGATTGGCTTCTCTGATTGGGAACATCATCCTCAAGGTGTATTGGGCCAGGGTGTGCTCCATTCTCCCCTCCTCCCCCTTGTTCTGCCCTGTGTTCACTGATCAGATATGTCCCTCTCCGCGAGCTGCAGATCCGGTGCCATCCTGTGAAATACAATCTTTTGGGGCTGCAAGGATGTGGGGGGGTGGGTATCAGCTCAGATCTTTTGAGAGTCCAGGAGATATTGACTTCTCGATGGGCACAGTTCTGTGGGGCACCGTGCTCTTGGTCCAGACGCTGGTTGTGAATATGACTTTGTTGTTAACCAGTTGTGTGTCTCTGGGTCAACTCCCGTGTGTTTTTGAGTGAGTTTTCTAATCTGCAAAGTAAATGTACAGGATTATCCAGACTCCCATGTCAGCAAGTTATCGAGAGGGGTTAATCAGAGACTGTTTCATATAGTGTGTACCTGCGCGCCGCATTCTAGACCTGCGATGGCAATTATGAGCTCAGGATAGAGATGGTGTCCAGCAGGTAACATACGTGGCTCCATATTGAAACAGGAAGCCCACTGTGGAGATTTGGTCCTTCTGTTGATGGCCACCGGCCACCTAGTCTTCTCCTGCTATAACTGCTTCACTGGCTCAGCAGCTGAGCCAGAAGCCAGTGATATCATAACCAGGTGGCTAACTGGGCCAAAGGGCTGATAGATATTTGTTATTTTGTTGTCTTGGGAAACCCACCTACCCTCCATGCAAACCTTCTGGTGTGAGTTATCTGTGGAAGGAATCATAGGCTCACAGTAATTCACATCTTTCTTCTTGAAAATGTGCCCATATTCCTTTCTGAACCTGACAAGGTGGCCCCTGTGTCCACCAAGAAATTTACTGCCTGGCCTCCTACTTGGAGAGTTAGCCTGGGCTTTTGGCGGCGAAGTGAAACAGAGCCCTGACCCCTTCATTGAGCTTCTTCAAGCATTATTGTCTCTTGCTTGGGTCTTTCTACGTGCAGATGAGGCCCATCCACTCTAGTGGAGGGTCGTGCACCTCTCCTCGGGTTTTCAAGGCACTGATTTTTCCAGTGTCCTTCTTTCCTGCAGTAGGCACATTGGTCCTTCCCCATGGCTTGGCGGTGCCCACAGGTTAGTCTCTCCGTGAGTGGGCCATGCTCTCCTTTTCCTGAGTCTCTGGGGTCTCTCATGGCAATTCCTAGTATTTTAGCTAGCTTCTTTGTCTCTGTCGTGCTAGGGTCATCTCTGTTGTTATACACTCAATGAGCCACTTGTACCAAATCGCTAAGATTTTTCCCTTCAAACCCTTCCCACTTCTTTGTCATGTCTGAGGCAGACTGACTGAGTAATAAAGGCAATACTTATTGCCCTCCTGTTTTCAGTGCCTCCGGGCCGTTAGGGGTATAAAGCCCGTAGGCTTCCCTCAGCCACTCTAGAAAGGCAGGCGGATATTCTCTTATAGGAACCTGAAAATTCTCACTGACCTTAGATAAATTCATAGGTTTCCTAGCTCTTCTGCAGAGGGTCATGTAAGAGCAATGGTTGATACCTGGTAAAGTCCTCTGGGCCTTGCTAGGAATTGAGATCCCACATTGTTGGTGTAGTGGCCAAAAGAGTTTCTCCCAAGTGGGGAGTGCCCGCTCGCTGACCATCAGGTTCACTGACTGCTTACTGGGCCTCTGTCTGGAAGGGCTACCCTCCTCCGTTGTGAACAGCACCTGGAGAAGTTGTTGGCAAGCATTCCAGGTGGGCTGATGAGTATGGAAGTCATACCAGTACTAGTGTGTGTGGGGGGCTGCTTGTTAGGGGTGGGGGTGAGTTTGGGGGGCCGGTGGGGGAGGGAGTGACTCAATAAGGGCCTGTTAGAAGTTTTCTATTTCTGGACCCTAGAAACCTTATAGGGCGGGGGTTGAAAGAAAGGGTTTGAAGCCAGCTCTCCCACTCCCAGAGTTCTCCTGCAAAATGGGATAAAGCCGATTAGGGGAGAGTGATGGGGAGGGGAGGGGAGGGGAGGTGTGGGGGAGGGGTGAGGGAGGGGAGGGGTGGG
>NC_134533.1:130680175-130682675 GCF_050624435.1 Tenrec ecaudatus | reverse complement strand
TACTCACACACACACACACACACACACACACACACACACACACACTTTTGCAGAATCAATAGTCGGCTTCTGACTTGGTATCCTTTTTACACACACGCACACAAACACATACACACACCTTTGCAGAATTTGTGGAGGACTTCTAACAACATGTCCTTTTTACACACACACACACACACACACACACACACAAGACATACTCTTGCAGGATCTCTAGAGTGCTTCTGACTTGGTGTCCTTTATACACACACACACACATACACCCTTCCAGAACTCTACAAGGGTTCTGACTTCTTGTCCTTTTTACACACACACACACACACACACACCCTTACAGAACCTCTGGAGGGCTTCTGATTTCATGTCCTTTTTACACACACACACACACACACACACACACACACAAACACACACTTTTGCAGAATCAATAGTCGGCTTCTGACTTCGTGTCCTTTTTACAAATACCCACAACGTCCTTGCAGAATTTCTAGAGGGCTTCTGAATTTGTGACCTTATTACACACGCACACACTCACACACATAAAACCTTGCAGAATCTCTTGAGAGCTTCATACTTGGTCTCCTTTTTACAAATACACACACACACACATCATGGCAGAATCTCTAGATGGCTTCTGACTTCAGGATCTTTTTACACACACACCTTTGCAGAAACTATGGAGTGTTTCTGACTTCATGTGTCCTTTTTACACACACTCTCACACACACACACCCTTGCAGAATCTCTTGAGGGCTTCTGACGTCATGTCCTTGTTACACACACATACACACACGCACTTGCATAATCTGTGGGGGTCTGACTTCGTGTCCTTTTTACACACACACACACTCACACACACCCTCCCTCACACTGATACTCATACCTTTGGAAAATTCCTAGAGGGCTTCTGACTTCCTTACCTTTTTACACACACACACACACACACACACACACACACACACACACATCCTTGCAGAATTCCTGGATGGATTCTTACTTTGTGTCATTTTTAAACACACACACACACACACACACTCCAAACTCATTTTCTTGCCAAATCTCTGCAGTCCTTCTGACTTCGTGTCCTTTTTAAACACACACACACACACACACACACACACACACACACACACATACACTTGTAGAATCTCTGGAGGACTTCTGATTTCATGTCCTTATTACACACACACACACACACACACACACTCCCTCACTCTCACTCTGGAGGACTTCTGATTTCATGTCCTTATTACACACACACACACACACACACACACTCCCTCACTCTCACACTCATACCTTTCCAGAAAACCTAGAGGGCTTTTGATTTTGTGTCCTTTTAACACAACACACTCACCCTTGCAGAATCTCTAGAGGGCTTCTGACTTCCTGTACTTTTTACACACACACACACAAACACCCTTGCAGAATCTCCAGACATTTTCTGACTTCGTGTTGTTTTCACACATACACACACACACACTCTGGCAGAATCTCTGGAGGGCTTCTAATATGGTTTACTTATTTTAAACACAACAAACACACACACACAGACCTTTGCATAATCAATATTGGGCTTCTGACTTCGTGTAATTTTTACCCTCACACACACACACACATACAACCTTGCAGAATCTCTGGAGGGCTTCTGACTTTGTGTCCTTTTTACACAAACATACACACATACACACACCCTTGAAGAATCTCTAGAGGGCTTCTGACTTCGTGTCTTTTTACACAAACACACACACACCACACACAAATACACCCTGGTAGAATCTCTGGATGGTGGCTGACTTGCTGTCCTTTTTACACACACACACACACACACAAACACACACACAAACACTTGAAGAATATCTAGAGGGTTTCTGAATTTGTGTCTGTTTACACACACACACACACACACCCTTACAGAACCTCTGGACGGCTTCAGACTCCATGTCCTTTTTACACACACACACACACACACACACATACAGTTTTGCAGAATCAATAGTCGGCTTCTGACTTGGTGTCCTTTTTACACACACGCACACAGACACACACACACACACCTGTGCAGAATCTGTGGAGGACTTCTAACAACATGTCCTTTTTGCACACACACACACACACACACACACAAAGACATACTCTTGCAGGATCTCTAGAGTGCTTCTGACTTCGTGTCCTTTATACACACACACACACATACACCCTTCCAGAACTCTACAAGGATTCTGACTTCATGTCCTTTTTACACACACACACACACACACACACACACACAAACACACCATTGCAGAATCAATAGAGGGCTTCTGACTTCATGTCCTTTTTACACACACACACACACACACACACACACCCTTACAGAACCCTAGAGGGCTTCTGATTTCATGTCCTTTTTACACACACACACACACACACACTTTTGCAGAATCAATAGTCGGCTTCTGACTTTGTGTCCTTTTTACAAACACCCCCACACACACACGCCCTTGCAGAATTTCTAGAG
>NC_134533.1:130667675-130675175 GCF_050624435.1 Tenrec ecaudatus | reverse complement strand
TTGCATAATGCCTGCAGGGCTTCTGTCTTCATGTCCTTTTTATACACACACACAGACACACAACCTTGCACAATCTCTAGAGTTCTTTTGATTTCTTGTCCTTTATACACACACACACACACTCACACAAACACATCATTCCAGAATCTCTAGAGGGTTTCTGACTTTTTTCTTTACACACACACACACACACACACACACACACCTTTGCAGAAACTATGGAGTGTTTCTGACTTCATGTGTACTTTTTACACACACACACACACACACATACAACCTTGCAGAATCTCTGGAGGGCTTCTGATTTTGTGTCCTTTTTACACAAACATACACACATACACACACCCTTGAAGAATCTCTAGAGGGCTTCTGACTTCGTGTCTTTTTACACAAACACACACACACACCACACACACATACACTTTGGTAGAATCTCTGGATGGTGGCTGACTTGCTGTCCTTTTTACACACACACACACACACACACACACAAACACTTGAAGAATATCTAGAGGGTTTTTGAATTTGTGTCTGTTTACTCACACACACACACACACACACACACTTACAGAACCTCTGGACGGCTTCAGACTCCATGTCCTTTTTACACACACACACACACACACACACACACACACACACACACATACACTTTTGCAGAATCAATAGTCGGCTTATGACTTGGTGTCTTTTTTACACACACGCACACAGACACATACACACACCTGTGCAGAATCTGTGGAGGACTTCTAACAACATGTCCTTTTTGCACACACACACACACACACACACAAAGACATACTCTTCCAGGATCTCTAGAGTGCTTCTGACTTGGTGTCCTTTATACACACACACGCACATACACCCTTCCAGAACTCTACAAGGATTCTGACTTCATGTCCTTTTTACACACACACACTCACACACAAACACACCATTGCAGAATCAATAGAGGGCTTCTGACTTCATGTCCTTTTTAAACAGACACACACACACACCCTTACAGAACCTCTGGAGGGCTTCTGATTTCATGTCCTTTTTACAAACACCCCCCCACACAAACGACCTTGCAGAATTTCTAGAGGGCTTCTGACTTTGTGACCTTATTACACACGCACACACTCACACACATAAAACCTTGCAGAATCTCTTGAGAGCTTCATACTTGGTCTCCTTTTTACAAAAACACACACACATCATGGCAGAATCTCTAGATGGCTTCTGACTTCAGGATCTTTATACACACACACACACACACACACACACACACACCTTTGCAGAAACTATGGAGTGTTTCTGACTTCATGTGTCCTTTTTACACACACTCACACACACACCCTTGCAGAATCTCTTGAGGCCTTCTGACGTCATGTCCTTGTTAAACACACACACACACACACACACACACTTGCATAATCTCTGGAGGGCTTCTGACTTCGTGTCCTTTTTACACACACACACTCACACACACACCCTCCCTCACACTGATACTCATACCTTTGGAAAATTCCTAGAGGGCTTCTGACTTCCTGTCCTTTTTACACACACACACACACACACACACATCCTTGCAGAATTCCTGGATGGCTTCTTACTTTGTGTCCTTTTTAAACACACACACACACACACACACACACACACACACAGATACACACACCCTTGCAGAAATTCTAGAGGGCTTCGGACTTCGTGTTCTTTTTACGCACACACACACACACACACACAGACATGCACGCACCCTTGCAGAGTCTCTGGAATGCTTCTGACTTCGTGTTCTTTTTACACACACACACACACACACACACACACACACACACATACATGCATCCTTGCAGAATCGCAGGAATTCATCTCACGTCATGGAGTTTATACACATACACATACACACTCAAACTCATTCCCTTGCAAAATCACTTGAGGGTTTCTTACTTCGTGTTCTTTTTACAAACATACTTAAAACACACACAGACACACCCTTGCAGGATCTCTAGAGGGCTTCTGACTTGGTGTCCTTTTTACACACACGCACACAGACACACATACACACACCTGTGCAGAATCTTTGGAGGACTTCTAAAATGTCGTTTATAAACACACACATATCCATTGCAGAATCTCTAGAGGGATTCAGACTTCGTGTCCTTTTTACACACACACACACACACACATCCTTGCAGGAACTCTACAGCGATTCTAAATTCCTATCCTTTTACACACGCACACACACACTCACACGCTTGCATAATGCCTGCAGGGCTTCTGTCTTCATGTCCTTTTATACACACACACAGACACACAACCTTGCACAATCTCTAGAGTCCTTTTGATTTCTTGTCCTTTTTACACACACACACACACACACACACACTTCCAGAATCTCTAGAGGGCTTCTGACGTCATGTCCTTGTTAAACACATACACACACACACACACACACACACATCCTTGCAGAATTCCTGGATGGATTCTTACTTTGTGTCCTTTTTAAACACACACACACACACACACACACACACCCTTGCAGAATATCTAGAGGGTTTCTGAATGTGTGTCCATTTCACATACACACACACACACACACACATCCACACCCTTACAGAACCTCTGGACGGCTTCAGACTCCATGTCCTTTTTACACACTCACACACACACACACACACACACTTTTTGCAGAATCAATAGTCGGCTTCTGACTTAGTGTCCTTTTTTCACACACGCACACAGACACACACATACACTTTTGCAGAATCAATAGTCGGCTTCTGACTTGGTGTCCTTTTTACACACACGCACACAGACCCATACACACACCTGTGCAGAATCTGTGGAGGACTTCTAACAACATGTCCTTTTTACACACACACACACACACAAAGACATACTCTTGCAGGATCTCTAGATTGCTTCTGACTTGGTGTCCTTTATACACACACACACACATACACCCTTCCAGAACTCTACAAGGATTCTGACTTCATGTCCTTTTTACACACACACACACACACACACACACACACACACACACACACATGCATCCTTGCAGAATCGCAGGAATTCATCTCACGTCATGTAATTTATACACATACACTCAAACTTATTCCCTTGCAAAATCACTTGAGGGTTTCTTACTTCGTGTTCTTTTTACAAACATACTTAAAACACACACAGACACACCCTTGCAGGATCTCTAGAGGGCTTCTGACTTGGTGTCCTTTTTACACACACGCACACAGACACACATACACACACCTGTGCAGAATCTTTGGAGGACTTCTAAAATGTCGTTTATAAACACACACACACACACACACATCCCTTTCAGAATCTCTAGAGGGATTCAGACTTCGTGTCCTTTTTACACACACACACACACACACACACATCCTTGCAGGAACTCTACAGCGATTCTAAATTCCTATCCTTTTACACACGAACACACACACTCACACGCTTGCATAATGCCTGCAGGGCTTCTGTCTTCATGTCCTTTTTATACACACACACAGACACACAACCTTGCACAATCTCTAGAGTTCTTTTGATTTCTTGTCCTTTATACACACACACACACACTCACACAAACACATCATTCCAGAATCTCTAGAGGGTTTCTGACTTTTTTCTTTACACACACACACACACACACACACACACACACACACACACCTTTGCAGAAACTATGGAGTGTTTCTGACTTCATGTGTACTTTTTACACACACACACACACACACACATACAACCTTGCAGAATCTCTGGAGGGCTTCTGATTTTGTGTCCTTTTTACACAAACATACACACATACACACACCCTTGAAGAATCTCTAGAGGGCTTCTGACTTCGTGTCTTTTTACACAAACACACACACACACCACACACACATACACTTTGGTAGAATCTCTGGATGGTGGCTGACTTGCTGTCCTTTTTACACACACACACACACACACACACACACACAAACACTTGAAGAATATCTAGAGGGTTTTTGAATTTGTGTCTGTTTACTCACACACACACACACACACTTACAGAACCTCTGGACGGCTTCAGACTCCATGTCCTTTTTACACACACACACACACACACACACACACACACACATACACTTTTGCAGAATCAATAGTCGGCTTATGACTTGGTGTCTTTTTTACACACACGCACACAGACACATACACACACCTGTGCAGAATCTGTGGAGGACTTCTAACAACATGTCCTTTTTACACACACACACACACACAAAGACATACTCTTGCAGGATCTCTAGAGTGCTTCTGACTTGGTGTCCTTTATACACACACACACACACATACACCCTTCCAGAACTCTACAAGGATTCTGACTTCATGTCCTTTTTACACACACACACACACACACACACACACACACACACACAAACTCATTTTCTTGCCAAATCTCTGCAGTCCTTCTGACTTCGTGTCCTTTTTAAACACACACACACACACACATACACTTGTAGAATCTCTGGAGGACTTCTGATTTCATGTCCTTATTGCACACACACTCCCTCACTCTCACTCTGGAGGACTTCTGATTTCATGTCCTTATTACACACACACACACACACACACACACACACACACTCCCTCACTCTCACACTCATACCTTTCCAGAAAACCTAGAGGGCTTCTGATTTCATGTCCTTTTAACACAACATACTCACCCTTGCAGAATCTCTAGAGGGCTTCTGACTTCCTGTACTTTTGACACACACACACACACACAAACACCCTTGTAGAATCTCCAGACATTTTCTGACTTCGTGTTGTTTTCACACATACACACACACACACTCTGGCAGAATCTCTGGAGGGCTTCTAATATGGTTTACTTATTTCAAACACAACAAACACACACACACACACAGACCTTTGCATAATCAATATTGGGCTTCTGACTTCGTGTAATTTTTACCCTCACACACAAACACACACACACACATACAACCTTGCAGAATCTCTGGAGGGCTTCTGACTTTGTGTCCTTTTTACACAAACATACACACATACACACACCCTTGAAGAATCTCTAGTGGGCTTCTGACTTCGTGTCTTTTTACACAAACACACACACACCAAACACACATACACCCTGGTAGAATCTCTGGATGGTGGCTGACTTGCTGTCCTTTTTACACACACACACACACACAAACACTTGAAGAATATCTAGAGGGTTTCTGAATTTGTGTCTGTTTACACACACACACACACACACACACACACTTACAGAACCTCTGGATGGCTTCAGACTCCATGTCCTTTTTACACACACACACACTTTTGCAGAATTAATAGTCGGTTTCTGATATGGTATCCTTTTTACACAAACGCACACAGACACATACACACACCTGTGCAGAATCTGTGGAGGACTTCTAACAACATGTCCTTTTTACACACACACACACACACACACACAAAGACATACTCTTGCAGGATCTCTAGAGTGCTTCTGACTTGGTGTCCTTTATACACACACACACACACACATACACCCTTCCAGAACTCTACAATGATTCTGACTTTATGTCCTTTTTACACACAAACACACCATTGCAGAATCAATAGAGGTCTTCTGACTTCATGTCCTTTTTACACACACACACACACACACACACCCTTACAGAACCTCTGGAGGGCTTCTGATTTCATGTCCTTTTTACACACACACACACACACACACACACTTTTGCAGAATCAATAGTCGTCTTCTGACTTCGTGTCCTTTTTACAAACACACACACACACACACACCCTTGCAGAATTTCTAGAGGGCTTCTGAATTTGTGACCTTATTACACACGCACACACTCACACACATAAAACCTTGCAGAATCTCTTGAGAGCTTCATACTTGGTCTCCTTTTTACAAACACACACACACACACATCATGCAGAATCTCTAGATGGCTTCTGACTTCAGGATCTTTTTACACACACACACACACACCTTTGCAGAAACTATGGAGTGTTTCTGACTTCATGTGTCCTTTTTACACACACTCACACACACACACACCCTTGCAGAATCTCTTGAGGTCTTCTGACGTCATGTCCTTGTTACACGCACACACTTGCATAATCTCTGGGGGTCTGACTTCGTGTCCTTTTTACACACACACTCACACACACACCCTTCCTCACACTGATACTCATACCTTTGGAAAATTCCTAGAGGGCTTCTGACTTCCTGTCCTTTTTACACACACACACACACACACACACACATATCCTTGCAGAATTCCTGGATGGCTTCTTACTTTGTGTCCTTTTTAAACACACACACACACACACACAGATACACACACCCTTGCAGAAATTCTAGAGGGCTTCGGACTTCGTGTTCTTTTTACGCACGCACACACACACACACACACACACAGACATGCATGCACCCTTGCAGAGTCTCTGGAATGCTTCTGACTTCGTGTTCTTTTTACACACACACACACACACACACACATACATGCATCCTTGCAGAATCGCAGGAATTCATCTAACGTCATGTAATTTGTACACATACACATACACACTCAAACTCATTCCCTTGCAAAATCACTTGAGGGTTTCTTACTTTGTGTTCTTTTTACAAACATACACACACACACAGACACACCCTTGCAGGATCTCTAGAGGGCTTCTGACTTGGTGTCCTTTTTACACACACGCACACAGACACACATACACACACCTGTTCAGAATCTTTGGAGGACTTCTAAAATGTCGTTTATAAACACACACACACACACACACATCCCTTGCAGAAACTCTAGAGGGATTCAGACTTCGTGTCCTTTTTACACACACACACACACACACACACATCCTTGCAGGAACTCTACAGCGATTCTAAATTCCTATCCTTTTACACACGCACACACACACTCACACGCTTGCATAATGCCTGCAGGGCTTCTGTCTTCATGTCCTTTTTATACACACACACAGACACACAACCTTGCACAATCTCTAGAGTCCTTTTGATTTCTGGTCCTTTTTACACACACACACACACACACACACACCTTTGCAGAAACTATGGAGTGTTTCTGATTTCATGTGTCCTTTTTACACACACACACACACACACACACACATACAACCTTGCAGAATCTCTGGAGGGCTTCTGACTTTGTGTCATTTTTACACAAACATACACACATACACACACCCTTGAAGAATCTCTAGAGGGCTTCTGACTTCGTGTCTTTTTACACAAACACACACACACCACACACACATACACCCTTGTAGAATCTCTGGATGGTGGCTGACTTGCTGTCCTTTTTACACACACACACACACACACACAAACCCTTGCAGAATATCTAGAGGGTTTCTGAATTTGTGTCTGTTGTACACACACACACACACACACACACCCTTACAGAACCTCTGGACGGCTTCAGATTCCATGTCCTTTTTACACACACACACACACACACACACACACTTTTGCAGAATCAATAGTCGGCT
>NC_134533.1:130655175-130657675 GCF_050624435.1 Tenrec ecaudatus | reverse complement strand
CACACACAAACACCCTTGCAGAATCTCCAGATATTTTCTGACTTCGTGTTGTTTTCACACATACACACACACACACTCTGGTAGAATCTCTGGAGGGCTTCTAATATGGTTTACTTATTTCAAACACAACACACACACACACACACACAGACCTTTGCATAATCAATATTGGGCTTCTGACTTCGTGTAATTTTTACCCTCACACACAAACGCACACACACACACACACACACACACATACAACCTTGCAGAATCTCTGGAGGGCTTCTGACTTTGTGTTCTTTTTACACAAACATACACACATACACACACCCTTGAAGAATCTGTAGAGGGCTTCTGACTTCGTGTCTTTTTACACAAACACACACACACCAAACACACATACACCCTGGTAGAATCTCTGGATGGTGGCTGACTTGCTGTCCTTTTTACACACACACACACACACACACACACACAAACACCCTTGCAGAATATCTAGAGGGTTTCTGAATTTGTGTCTGTTTACACACACACACACACACACACCCTTACAGAACCTCTGGACGGCTTCAGACTCCATGTCCTTTTTACACACACACACACTTTTGCAGAATCAATAGTCGGTTTCTGATATGGTATCCTTTTTACACACACGCACACAGACACATACACACACCTGTGCAGAATCTGTGGAGGACTTCTAACAACATGTCCTTTTTACACACACACACACACACACACACACACACACACACACACACACAAAGACATACTCTTGCAGGATCTCTAGAGTGCTTCTGACTTGGTGTCCTTTATACACACATACACACATACACCCTTCCAGAACTCTACAGTGATTCTGACTTTATGTCCTTTTTACACACACACACACACACACACAAACACACCATTGCAGAATCAATAGAGGTCTTCTGACTTCATGTCCTTTTTACACACACACACACACACACACCCTTACAGAACCTCTGGAGGGCTTCTGATTTCATGTCCTTTTTACACACACACACACACACACACACACACACTTTTGCAGAATCAATAGTCGGCTTCTGACTTCGTGTCCTTTTTACAAACACACACACACACACACACACCCTTGCAGAATTTCTAGAGGGCTTCTGAATTTGTGACCTTATTACACACGCACACACTCACACACATAAAACCTTGCAGAATCTCTTGAGAGCTTCATACTTGGTCTCCTTTTTACAAACACACACACACACACATCATGCAGAATCTCTAGATGGCTTCTGACTTCAGGATCTTTTTACACACACACACACACACCTTTGCAGAAACTATGGAGTGTTTCTGACTTCATGTGTCCTTTTTACACACACTCACACACACACACCCTTGCAGAATCTCTTGAGGTCTTCTGACGTCATGTCCTTGTTACACGCACACACTTGCATAATCTCTGGGGGTCTGACTTCGTGTCCTTTTTACACACACACTCACACACACACCCTACCTCACACTGATACTCATACCTTTGGAAAATTCCTAGAGGGCTTCTGACTTCCTGTCCTTTTTACACACACACACACAGATACACACACCCTTGCAGAAATTCTATAGGGCTTCGGACTTCGTGTTCTTTTTACGCACGCACACACACACACACACAGACATGCACGCACCCTTGCAGAGTCTCTGGAATGCTTCTGACTTCGTGTTCTTTTTACACACACACACACACACACACACACACACATACATGCATCCTTGCAGAATCGCAGGAATTCATCTCACGTCATGTAATTTATACACATACACATACACACTCAAACTCATTCCCTTGCAAAATCACTTGAGGGTTTCTTACTTTGTGTTCTTTTTACAAACATACACACACACACAGACACACCCTTGCAGGATCTCTAGAGGGCTTCTGACTTGGTGTGCTTTTTACACACACGCACACAGACACACATACACACACCTGTGCAGAATCTTTGGAGGACTTCTAAAATGTCGTTTATAAACACACACACACACACACATCCCTTGCAGAATCTCTAGAGGGATTCAGACTTCGTGTCCTTTTTACACACACACACACACACACACACATCCTTGCAGGAACTCTACAGCGATTCTAAATTCCTATCCTTTTACACACTCACACGCTTGCATAATGCCTGCAGGGCTTCTGTCTTCATGTCCTTTTTATACACACACACAGGCACACAACCTTGCACAATCTCTAGAGTCCTTTTGATTTCTTGTCCTTTTTACACACACACACACACACACACACCTTTGCAGAAACTATGGAGTGTTTCTGATTTCATGTGTCCTTTTTACACACACACACACACACACACATACAACCTTGCAGAATCTCTGGAGGGCTTCTGACTTTGTGTCATTTTTACACAAACATACACACATACACACACCCTTGAAGAATCTCTAGAGGGCTTCTGACTTCGTGTCTTTTTACACAAACACACACACACCACACACACATATACCCTTGTAAAATCTC
>NC_134533.1:130647675-130650175 GCF_050624435.1 Tenrec ecaudatus | reverse complement strand
GGCTTCTGACTTCGTGTAATTTTTACCCTCACACACAAACACACACACACACATACAACCTTGCAGAATCTCTGGAGGGCTTCTGACTTTGTGTCCTTTTTACACAAACATACACACACCCTTGAAGAATCTCTAGAGGGCTTCTGACTTCGTGTATTTTTACACAAACACACACACACACCAAACACACATACACCCTGGTAGAATCTCTGGATGGTGGCTGACTTGCTGTCCTTTTTACACACACACACACACACACACACACACAAACACTTGAAGAATATCTAGAGGGTTTCTGAATTTATGTCTGTTTACACACACACACACTTACAGAACCTCTGGACGGCTTCAGACTCCATGTCCTTTTTACTCACACACACACACACACACACACACACACACTTTTGCAGAATCAATAGTCGGCTTCTGACTTGGTATCCTTTTTACACACACGCACACAAACACATACACACACCTTTGCAGAATTTGTGGAGGACTTCTAACAACATGTCCTTTTTACACACACACACACACACACACACACACACACAAGACATACTCTTGCAGGATCTCTAGAGTGCTTCTGACTTGGTGTCCTTTATACACACACACACACATACACCCTTCCAGAACTCTACAAGGGTTCTGACTTCATGTCCTTTTTACACACACACACACACACACACACCCTTACAGAACCTCTGGAGGGCTTCTGATTTCATGTCCTTTTTACACACACACACACACACACACACACACAAACACACACTTTTGCAGAATCAATAGTCGGCTTCTGACTTCGTGTCCTTTTTACAAATACCCACAACGTCCTTGCAGAATTTCTAGAGGGCTTCTGAATTTGTGACCTTATTACACACGCACACACTCACACACATAAAACCTTGCAGAATCTCTTGAGAGCTTCATACTTGGTCTCCTTTTTACAAATACACACACACACACATCATGGCAGAATCTCTAGATGGCTTCTGACTTCAGGATCTTTTTACACACACACCTTTGCAGAAACTATGGAGTGTTTCTGACTTCATGTGTCCTTTTTACACACACTCTCACACACACACACCCTTGCAGAATCTCTTGAGGGCTTCTGACGTCATGTCCTTGTTACACACACATACACACACGCACTTGCATAATCTGTGGGGGTCTGACTTCGTGTCCTTTTTACACACACACACACTCACACACACCCTCCCTCACACTGATACTCATACCTTTGGAAAATTCCTAGAGGGCTTCTGACTTCCTTACCTTTTTACACACACACACACACACACACCCACACACACACACACATCCTTGCAGAATTCCTGGATGGATTCTTACTTTGTGTCATTTTTAAACACACACACACACACACACACACTCCAAACTCATTTTCTTGCCAAATCTCTGCAGTCCTTCTGACTTCGTGTCCTTTTTAAACACACACACACACACACACACACACACACACACATACACTTGTAGAATCTCTGGAGGACTTCTGATTTCATGTCCTTATTACACACACACACACACACACTCCCTCACTCTCACTCTGGAGGACTTCTGATTTCATGTCCTTATTACACACACACACACACACACACACTCCCTCACTCTCACACTCATACCTTTCCAGAAAACCTAGAGGGCTTCTGATTTTGTGTCCTTTTAACACAACACACTCACCCTTGCAGAATCTCTAGAGGGCTTCTGACTTCCTGTACTTTTTACACACACACACACAAACACCCTTGCAGAATCTCCAGACATTTTCTGACTTCGTGTTGTTTTCACACATACACACACACACACTCTGGCAGAATCTCTGGAGGGCTTCTAATATGGTTTACTTATTTTAAACACAACAAACACACACACACAGACCTTTGCATAATCAATATTGGGCTTCTGACTTCGTGTAATTTTTACCCTCACACACACACACACATACAACCTTGCAGAATCTCTGGAGGGCTTCTGACTTTGTGTCCTTTTTACACAAACATACACACATACACACACCCTTGAAGAATCTCTAGAGGGCTTCTGACTTCGTGTCTTTTTACACAAACACACACACACCACACACAAATACACCCTGGTAGAATCTCTGGATGGTGGCTGACTTGCTGTCCTTTTTACACACACACACACACACACAAACACACACACAAACACTTGAAGAATATCTAGAGGGTTTCTGAATTTGTGTCTGTTTACACACACACACACACACACCCTTACAGAACCTCTGGACGGCTTCAGACTCCATGTCCTTTTTACACACACACACACACACACACACATACAGTTTTGCAGAATCAATAGTCGGCTTCTGACTTGGTGTCCTTTTTACACACACGCACACAGACACACACACACACACCTGTGCAGAATCTGTGGAGGACTTCTAACAACATGTCCTTTTTGCACACACACACACACACACACACACACAAAGACATACTCTTGCAGGATCTCTAGAGTG
>NC_134533.1:130635175-130637675 GCF_050624435.1 Tenrec ecaudatus | reverse complement strand
ATTTCATGTCCTTATTACACACACACACACACACACACACACTCCCTCACTCTCACACTCATACCTTTCCAGAAAACCTAGAGGGCTTCTGATTTCATGTCCTTTTAACACAACATACTCACCCTTGCAGAATCTCTAGAGGGCTTCTGACTTCCTGTACTTTTGACACACACACACACACACAAACACCCTTGTAGAATCTCCAGACATTTTCTGACTTCGTGTTGTTTTCACACATACACACACACACTCTGGCAGAATCTCTGGAGGGCTTCTAATATGGTTTACTTATTTCAAACACAACAAACACACACACACACACAGACCTTTGCATAATCAATATTGGGCTTCTGACTTCGTGTAATTTTTACCCTCACACACAAACACACACACACACATACAACCTTGCAGAATCTCTGGAGGGCTTCTGACTTTGTGTCCTTTTTACACAAACATACACACATACACACACCCTTGAAGAATCTCTAGTGGGCTTCTGACTTCGTGTCTTTTTACACAAACACACACACACCAAACACACATACACCCTGGTAGAATCTCTGGATGGTGGCTGACTTGCTGTCCTTTTTACACACACACACACACACAAACACTTGAAGAATATCTAGAGGGTTTCTGAATTTGTGTCTGTTTACACACACACACACACACACACACACACACACACACACTTACAGAACCTCTGGATGGCTTCAGACTCCATGTCCTTTTTACACACACACACACTTTTGCAGAATTAATAGTCGGTTTCTGATATGGTATCCTTTTTACACAAACGCACACAGACACATACACACACCTGTACAGAATCTGTGGAGGACTTCTAACAACATGTCCTTTTTACACACACACACACACACACACACACAAAGACATACTCTTGCAGGATCTCTAGAGTGCTTCTGACTTGGTGTCCTTTATACACACACACACACACACATACACCCTTCCAGAACTCTACAATGATTCTGACTTTATGTCCTTTTTACACACACACACACACAAACACACCATTGCAGAATCAATAGAGGTCTTCTGACTTCATGTCCTTTTTACACACACACACACACACACACACACACCCTTACAGAACCTCTGGAGGGCTTCTGATTTCATGTCCTTTTTACACACACACACACACACACACACACTTTTGCAGAATCAATAGTCGTCTTCTGACTTCGTGTCCTTTTTACAAACACACACACACACACACACACACACACACCCTTGCAGAATTTCTAGAGGGCTTCTGAATTTGTGACCTTATTACACACGCACACACTCACACACATAAAACCTTGCAGAATCTCTTGAGAGCTTCATACTTGGTCTCCTTTTTACAAACACACACACACACACATCATGCAGAATCTCTAGATGGCTTCTGACTTCAGGATCTTTTTACACACACACACACACACCTTTGCAGAAACTAGAGTGTTTCTGACTTCATGTGTCCTTTTTACACACACTCACACACACACACACCCTTGCAGAATCTCTTGAGGTCTTCTGACGTCATGTCCTTGTTACACGCACACACTTGCATAATCTCTGGGGGTCTGACTTCGTGTCCTTTTTACACACACACTCACACACACACCCTTCCTCACACTGATACTCATACCTTTGGAAAATTCCTAGAGGGCTTCTGACTTCCTGTCCTTTTTACACACACACACACACACACACACACATATCCTTGCAGAATTCCTGGATGGCTTCTTACTTTGTGTCCTTTTTAAACACACACACACACACACACAGATACACACACCCTTGCAGAAATTCTAGAGGGCTTCGGACTTCGTGTTCTTTTTACGCACGCACACACACACACACACACACAGACATGCATGCACCCTTGCAGAGTCTCTGGAATGCTTCTGACTTCGTGTTCTTTTTACACACACACACACACACACACACACATACATGCATCCTTGCAGAATCGCAGGAATTCATCTAACGTCATGTAATTTATACACATACACATACACACTCAAACTCATTCCCTTGCAAAATCACTTGAGGGTTTCTTACTTTGTGTTCTTTTTACAAACATACACACACACACAGACACACCCTTGCAGGATCTCTAGAGGGCTTCTGACTTGGTGTCCTTTTTACACACACGCACACAGACACACATACACACACCTGTTCAGAATCTTTGGAGGACTTCTAAAATGTCGTTTATAAACACACACACACACACACATCCCTTGCAGAAACTCTAGAGGGATTCAGACTTCGTGTCCTTTTTACACACACACACACACACACACACACATCCTTGCAGGAACTCTACAGCGATTCTAAATTCCTATCCTTTTACACACGCACACACACACTCACACGCTTGCATAATGCCTGCAGGGCTTCTGTCTTCATGTCCTTTTTATACACACACACAGACACACAACCTTGCACAATCTCTAGAGTCCTTTTGATTTCTGGTCCTTTTTACAAACAC
>NC_134533.1:130622675-130630175 GCF_050624435.1 Tenrec ecaudatus | reverse complement strand
ATTCTGACTTTATGTCCTTTTTACACACACACACACACACAC
The DNA here is from genome assembly GCF_050624435.1 of Tenrec ecaudatus. Classification (NCBI taxonomy): domain Eukaryota; kingdom Metazoa; phylum Chordata; class Mammalia; order Afrosoricida; family Tenrecidae; genus Tenrec; species Tenrec ecaudatus. Next base: position 130,630,133 of record NC_134533.1, on the reverse strand, counting down.
ACACAAACACACCATTGCAGAACCAATAGAGGTCTTCTGACTTCATGTCCTTTTTACACACACACACACACACACACACACACACACCCTTACAGAACCTCTGGAGGGCTTCTGATTTCATGTCCTTTTTACACACACACACACACACACACACACACACACTTTTGCAGAATCAATAGTCGGCTTCTGACTTCGTGTCCTTTTTACAAACACACACACACACACACACCCTTGCAGAATTTCTAGAGGGCTTCTGAATTTGTGACCTTATTACACACGCACACACTCACACACATAAAACCTTGCAGAATCTCTTGAGAGCTTCATACTTGGTCTCCTTTTTACAAACACACACACACACACACATCATGCAGAATCTCTAGATGGCTTCTGACTTCAGGATCTTTTTACACACACACACACACACCTTTGCAGAAACTATGGAGTGTTTCTGACTTCATGTGTCCTTTTTACACACACTCACACACACACACCCTTGCAGAATCTCTTGAGGTCTTCTGACGTCATGTCCTTGTTACACGCACACACTTGCATAATCTCTGGGGGTCTGACTTCGTGTCCTTTTTACACACACACTCACACACACACCCTACCTCACACTGATACTCATACCTTTGGAAAATTCCTAGAGGGCTTCTGACTTCCTGTCCTTTTTACACACACACACACAGATACACACACCCTTGCAGAAATTCTATAGGGCTTCGGACTTCGTGTTCTTTTTACGCACGCACACACACACACACACAGACATGCACGCACCCTTGCAGAGTCTCTGGAATGCTTCTGACTTCGTGTTCTTTTTACACACACACACACACACACACACACACACATACATGCATCCTTGCAGAATCGCAGGAATTCATCTCACGTCATGTAATTTATACACATACACATACACACTCAAACTCATTCCCTTGCAAAATCACTTGAGGGTTTCTTACTTTGTGTTCTTTTTACAAACATACACACACACACAGACACACCCTTGCAGGATCTCTAGAGGGCTTCTGACTTGGTGTGCTTTTTACACACACGCACACAGACACACATACACACACCTGTGCAGAATCTTTGGAGGACTTCTAAAATGTCGTTTATAAACACACACACACACACACATCCCTTGCAGAATCTCTAGAGGGATTCAGACTTCGTGTCCTTTTTACACACACACACACACACACACACATCCTTGCAGGAACTCTACAGCGATTCTAAATTCCTATCCTTTTACACACGAACACACACACTCACACGCTTGCATAATGCCTGCAGGGCTTCTGTCTTCATGTCCTTTTTATACACACACACAGACACACAACCTTGCACAATCTCTAGAGTTCTTTTGATTTCTTGTCCTTTATACACACACACACACACTCACACAAACACATCATTCCAGAATCTCTAGAGGGTTTCTGATTTTTTCTTTACACACACACACACACACACACACACACACACCTTTGCAGAAACTATGGAGTGTTTCTGACTTCATGTGTACTTTTTACACACACACACACACACACATACAACCTTGCAGAATCTCTGGAGGGCTTCTGATTTTGTGTCCTTTTTACACAAACATACACACATACACACACCCTTGAAGAATCTCTAGAGGGCTTCTGACTTCGTGTCTTTTTACACAAACACACACACACACCACACACACATACACTTTGGTAGAATCTCTGGATGGTGGCTGACTTGCTGTCCTTTTTACACACACACACACACACACACACACACACAAACACTTGAAGAATATCTAGAGGGTTTTTGAATTTGTGTCTGTTTACTCACACACACACACACACACACACTTACAGAACCTCTGGACGGCTTCAGACTCCATGTCCTTTTTACACACACACACACACACACACACACACACACACACATACACTTTTGCAGAATCAATAGTCGGCTTATGACTTGGTGTCTTTTTTACACACACGCACACAGACACATACACACACCTGTGCAGAATCTGTGGAGGACTTCTAACAACATGTCCTTTTTACACACACACACACACACACAAAGACATACTCTTGCAGGATCTCTAGAGTGCTTCTGACTTGGTGTCCTTTATACACACACACACACACATACACCCTTCCAGAACTCTACAAGGATTCTGACTTCATGTCCTTTTTACACACACACACACACACACACACACACACAAACTCATTTTCTTGCCAAATCTCTGCAGTCCTTCTGACTTCGTGTCCTTTTTAAACACACACACACACACACATACACTTGTAGAATCTCTGGAGGACTTCTGATTTCATGTCCTTATTGCACACACACTCCCTCACTCTCACTCTGGAGGACTTCTGATTTCATGTCCTTATTACACACACACACACACACACACACACACACTCCCTCACTCTCACACTCATACCTTTCCAGAAAACCTAGAGGGCTTCTGATTTCATGTCCTTTTAACACAACATACTCACCCTTGCAGAATCTCTAGAGGGCTTCTGACTTCCTGTACTTTTGACACACACACACACACACACAAACACCCTTGTAGAATCTCCAGACATTTTCTGACTTCGTGTTGTTTTCACACATACACACACACACACTCTGGCAGAATCTCTGGAGGGCTTCTAATATGGTTTACTTATTTCAAACACAACAAACACACACACAGACCTTTGCATAATCAATATTGGGCTTCTGACTTCGTGTAATTTTTACCCTCACACACAAACACACACACACACATACAACCTTGCAGAATCTCTGGAGGGCTTCTGACTTTGTGTCCTTTTTACACAAACATACACACATACACACACCCTTGAAGAATCTCTAGTGGGCTTCTGACTTCGTGTCTTTTTACACAAACACACACACACCAAACACACATACACCCTGGTAGAATCTCTGGATGGTGGCTGACTTGCTGTCCTTTTTACACACACACACACACACAAACACTTGAAGAATATCTAGAGGGTTTCTGAATTTGTGTCTGTTTACACACACACACACACACACACACACTTACAGAACCTCTGGATGGCTTCAGACTCCATGTCCTTTTTACACACACACACACTTTTGCAGAATTAATAGTCGGTTTCTGATATGGTATCCTTTTTACACAAACGCACACAGACACATACACACACCTGTGCAGAATCTGTGGAGGACTTCTAACAACATGTCCTTTTTACACACACACACACACACACACACACACACACAAAGACATACTCTTGCAGGATCTCTAGAGTGCTTCTGACTTGGTGTCCTTTATACACACACACACACACACATACACCCTTCCAGAACTCTACAATGATTCTGACTTTATGTCCTTTTTACACACAAACACACCATTGCAGAATCCATAGAGGTCTTCTGACTTCATGTCCTTTTTACACACACACACACACACACACACCCTTACAGAACCTCTGGAGGGCTTCTGATTTCATGTCCTTTTTACACACACACACACACACACACACACTTTTGCAGAATCAATAGTCGTCTTCTGACTTCGTGTCCTTTTTACAAACACACACACACACACACACACCCTTGCAGAATTTCTAGAGGGCTTCTGAATTTGTGACCTTATTACACACGCACACACTCACACACATAAAACCTTGCAGAATCTCTTGAGAGCTTCATACTTGGTCTCCTTTTTACAAACACACACACACACACATCATGCAGAATCTCTAGATGGCTTCTGACTTCAGGATCTTTTTACACACACACACACACACCTTTGCAGAAACTATGGAGTGTTTCTGACTTCATGTGTCCTTTTTACACACACTCACACACACACACACCCTTGCAGAATCTCTTGAGGTCTTCTGACGTCATGTCCTTGTTACACGCACACACTTGCATAATCTCTGGGGGTCTGACTTCGTGTCCTTTTTACACACACACTCACACACACACCCTCCCTCACACTGATACTCATACCTTTGGAAAATTCCTAGAGGGCTTCTGACTTCCTGTCCTTTTTACACACACACACACACACACACACACATATCCTTGCAGAATTCCTGGATGGCTTCTTACTTTGTGTCCTTTTTAAACACACACACACACACACACACACAGATACACACACCCTTGCAGAAATTCTAGAGGGCTTCGGACTTCGTGTTCTTTTTACGCACGCACACACACACACACACACACACACAGACATGCATGCACCCTTGCAGAGTCTCTGGAATGCTTCTGACTTCGTGTTCTTTTTACACACACACACACACACACACACACACATACATGCATCCTTGCAGAATCGCAGGAATTCATCTAACGTCATGTAATTTATACACATACACATACACACTCAAACTCATTCCCTTGCAAAATCACTTGAGGGTTTCTTACTTTGTGTTCTTTTTACAAACATACACACACACACAGACACACCCTTGCAGGATCTCTAGAGGGCTTCTGACTTGGTGTCCTTTTTACACACACGCACACAGACACACATACACACACCTGTTCAGAATCTTTGGAGGACTTCTAAAATGTCGTTTATAAACACACACACACACACACATCCCTTGCAGAAACTCTAGAGGGATTCAGACTTCGTGTCCTTTTTACACACACACACACACACACACATCCTTGCAGGAACTCTACAGCGATTCTAAATTCCTATCCTTTTACAGACGCACACACACACTCACACGCTTGCATAATGCCTGCAGGGCTTCTGTCTTCATGTCCTTTTTATACACACACACAGACACACAACCTTGCACAATCTCTAGAGTCCTTTTGATTTCTGGTCCTTTTTACACACACACACACACACACACACACACACCTTTGCAGAAACTATGGAGTGTTTCTGATTTCATGTGTCCTTTTTACACACACACACACACACACACATACAACCTTGCAGAATCTCTGGAGGGCTTCTGACTTTGTGTCATTTTTACACAAACATACACACATACACACACCCTTGAAGAATCTCTAGAGGGCTTCTGACTTCGTGTCTTTTTACACAAACACACACACACCACACACACATACACCCTTGTAGAATCTCTGGATGGTGGCTGACTTGCTGTCCTTTTTACACACACACACACACACACACAAACCCTTGCAGAATATCTAGAGGGTTTCTGAATTTGTGTCTGTTGTACACACACACACACACACACACACACACACCCTTACAGAACCTCTGGACGGCTTCAGATTCCATGTCCTTTTTACACACACACACACACACACACACACACACACACACACTTTTGCAGAATCAATAGTCGGCTTCTGACTTGGTATCCTTTTTACACACACACACAGACAGACACACATACACACACCTGTGCAGAATCTGTGGAGGACTTCTAACAACATGTCCTTTTTACACACACACACACACACACACACTCAAAGATATACTCTTGCAGGATCTCTAGAGTGCTTCTGACTTGGTGTCCTTTATACACACACACACATACACCCTTCCAGAACTCTACAAGGATTCTGACTTCATGTCCTTTTTACACACACACACACACACACACACACAAATTCATTTTCTTGCCAAATCTCTGCAGTCCTTCTGACTTCGTGTCCTTTTTAAACACACACACACACACACACACACACACTTGTAGAATCTCTGGAGGACTTCTGATTTCATGTCCTTTTTACACACACACACACACACTCCCTCACTCTCACACTGATACCTTTCCAGAAAACCTAGAGGGCTTCTGATTTCATGTCCTTTTAACACAACACACTCACCCTTGCAGAATCTCTAGAGGGCTTCTGACTTCCTGTACTTTTGACACACACACACACAAACACCCTTGCAGAATCTCCAGACATTTTCTGACTTCGTGTTGTTTTCACACATACACACACACACACTCTGGTAGAATCTCTGGAGGGCTTCTAATATGGTTTACTTATTTCAAACACAACAAACACACACACACACACAGACCTTTGCATAATCCATATTGGGCTTCTGACTTCGTGTAATTTTTACCCTCACACACAAACGCACACACACACATACACACACACATACAACCTTGCAGAATCTCTGGAGGGCTCCTGACTTTGTGTCCTTTTTACACAAACATACACACATACACACACCCTTGAAGAATCTCTAGAGGGCTTCTGACTTCGTGTCTTTTTACACAAACACACACACACCAAACACACATACACCCTGGTAGAATCTCTGGATGGTGGCTGACTTGCTGTCCTTTTTACACACACACACACACACACAAACACCCTTGCAGAATATCTAGAGGGTTTCTGAATTTGTGTCTGTTTACACACACACACACACACACACACCCTTACAGAACCTCTGGACAGCTTCAGACTCCATGTCCTTTTTACACACACACACACACACACACACATACACTTGCAGAATCAATAGTCGGCTTCTGACTTGGTGTCTTTTTTACACACACGCACACAGACACATACACACACCTGTGCAGAATCTGTGGAGGACTTCTAACAACATGTCCTTTTTACACACACACACACACACACACACACACACACACACACAAAGACATACTCTTGCAGGATCTCTAGAGTGCTTCTGACTTGGTGTCCTTTATACACACACACACATACACCCTTCCAGAACTCTACAATGATTCTGATTTCATGTCCTTTTTACACACACACACACACACACACACACACACACACACAAACACACCATTGCAGAATCAATAGAGGGCTTCTGACTTCATGTCTTTTTTATACACACACACACACACCCTTACAGAACCTCTGGAGGGCTTCTGATTTCATGTCCTTTTTTCACACACACACACACACACACACACACACACTTTTGCAGAATCAATAGTCGGTTTCTGACTTTGTGTCCTTTTTACAAACACCCACACACACACACGCCCTTGCAGAAATTCTAGAGGGCTTCTGAATTTGTGACCTTATTACACACGCACACACTCACACACATAAAACCTTGCAGAATCTCTTGAGAGCTTCATACTTGGTCTCCTTTTTACAAACACACACACACACCATGGCAGAATCTCTAGATGGCTTCTGACTTCAGGATCTTTTTACACACACACACACACACACACACACACACCTTTGCAGAAACTATGGAGTGTTTCTGACTTCATGTGTCCTTTTTACACACACTCTCACACACACACACACACCCTTGCAGAATCTCTTGAGGGCTTCTGACGTCATGTCCTTGTTACACAAACACACACTTGCATAATCTCTGGGGGGTCTGACTTCGTATCCTTTTTACACACACACACTCACACACACACCCTCCCTCACACTGATACTCATACCTTTGTAAAATTCCTAGAGGGCTTCTGACTTCCTTACCTTTTTATACACACA
>NC_134533.1:130600175-130617675 GCF_050624435.1 Tenrec ecaudatus | reverse complement strand
CACATACACACACCCTTGAAGAATCTGTAGAGGGCTTCTGACTTCGTGTCTTTTTACACAAACACACACACACCAAACACACATACACCCTGGTAGAATCTCTGGATGGTGGCTGACTTGCTGTCCTTTTTACACACACACACACACACACACACACAAACACCCTTGCAGAATATCTAGAGGGTTTCTGAATTTGTGTCTGTTTACACACACACACACACACACACACCCTTACAGAACCTCTGGACGGCTTCAGACTCCATGTCCTTTTTACACACACACACACTTTTGCAGAATCAATAGTCGGTTTCTGATATGGTATCCTTTTTACACACACGCACACAGACACATACACACACCTGTGCAGAATCTGTGGAGGACTTCTAACAACATGTCCTTTTTACACACACACACACACACACACACACACACACAAAGACATACTCTTGCAGGATCTCTAGAGTGCTTCTGACTTGGTGTCCTTTATACACACATACACACATACACCCTTCCAGAACTCTACAGTGATTCTGACTTTATGTCCTTTTTACACACACACACACACACACACACAAACACACCATTGCAGAATCAATAGAGGGCTTCTGACTTCATGTCCTTTTTACACACACACACACACACACACCCTTACAGAACCTCTGGAGGGCTTCTGATTTCATGTCCTTTTTACACACACACACACACACACACACACACTTTTGCAGAATCAATAGTCGGCTTCTGACTTCGTGTCCTTTTTACAAACACACACACACACACACACCCTTGCAGAATTTCTAGAGGGCTTCTGAATTTGTGACCTTATTACACACGCACACACTCACACACATAAAACCTTGCAGAATCTCTTGAGAGCTTCATACTTGGTCTCCTTTTTACAAACACACACACACACACATCATGCAGAATCTCTAGATGGCTTCTGACTTCAGGATCTTTTTACACACACACACACACACCTTTGCAGAAACTATGGAGTGTTTCTGACTTCATGTGTCCTTTTTACACACACTCACACACACACACCCTTGCAGAATCTCTTGAGGTCTTCTGACGTCATGTCCTTGTTACACGCACACACTTGCATAATCTCTGGGGGTCTGACTTCGTGTCCTTTTTACACACACACTCACACACACACCCTACCTCACACAGATACTCATACCTTTGGAAAATTCCTAGAGGGCTTCTGACTTCCTGTCCTTTTTACACACACACACACAGATACACACACCCTTGCAGAAATTCTATAGGGCTTCGGACTTCGTGTTCTTTTTACGCACGCACACACACACACACACAGACATGCACGCACCCTTGCAGAGTCTCTGGAATGCTTCTGACTTCGTGTTCTTTTTACACACACACACACACACACACACACACACACATACATGCATCCTTGCAGAATCGCAGGAATTCATCTCACGTCATGTAATTTATACACATACACATACACACTCAAACTCATTCCCTTGCAAAATCACTTGAGGGTTTCTTACTTTGTGTTCTTTTTACAAACATACACACACACACAGACACACCCTTGCAGGATCTCTAGAGGGCTTCTGACTTGGTGTGCTTTTTACACACACGCACACAGACACACATACACACACCTGTGCAGAATCTTTGGAGGACTTCTAAAATGTCGTTTATAAACACACACACACAAATCCCTTGCAGAATCTCTAGAGGGATTCAGACTTCGTGTCCTTTTTACACACACACACACACACACACACATCCTTGCAGGAACTCTACAGCGATTCTAAATTCCTATCCTTTTACACACTCACACGCTTGCATAATGCCTGCAGGGCTTCTGTCTTCATGTCCTTTTTATACACACACACAGGCACACAACCTTGCACAATCTCTAGAGTCCTTTTGATTTCTTGTCCTTTTTACACACACACACACACACACCTTTGCAGAAACTATGGAGTGTTTCTGATTTCATGTGTCCTTTTTACACACACACACACACACACACATACAACCTTGCAGAATCTCTGGAGGGCTTCTGACTTTGTGTCATTTTTACACAAACATACACACATACACACACCCTTGAAGAATCTCTAGAGGGCTTCTGACTTCGTGTCTTTTTACACAAACACACACACATATACCCTTGTAAAATCTCTGGATGGTGGCTGACTTGCTGTCCTTTTTACACACACACACGAACACACACACACACACACACACAAACCCTTGCAGAATATCTAGAGGGTTTCTGAATTTGTGTCTGTTGTACACACACACACACACACCCTTACAGAACCTCTGGACGGCTTCAGATTCCATGTCCTTTTTACACACACACACACACACACACACACACACACACTTTTCCAGAATCAATAGTCGGCTTCTGACTTGGTATCCTTTTTACACACACGCAGACAGACACACATACACACACCTGTGCAGAATCTGTGGAGGACTTCTAACAACATGTCCTTTTTACACACACACACACACACACACACACACAAAGATATACTCTTGCAGGATCTCTAGAGTGCTTCTGACTTGGTGTCCTTTATACACACACACACATACACCCTTCCAGAACTCTACAAGGATTCTGACTTCATGTCCTTTTTACACACACACACACACACACACACACACACAAATTCATTTTCTTGCCAAATCTCTGCAGTCCTTCTGACTTCGTGTCCTTTTTAAACACACACACACCACACACACACTTGTAGAATCTCTGGAGGACTTCTGATTTCATGTCCTTTTTACACACACACACACACACACACACACACACACACACAAAGATATACTCTTGCAGGATCTCTAGAGTGCTTCTGACTTGGTGTCCTTTATACACACACACACATACACCCTTCCAGAACTCTACAAGGATTCTGACTTCATGTCCTTTTTACACACACACACACACACAAACACACACAAATTCATTTTCTTGCCAAATCTCTGCAGTCCTTCTGACTTCGTGTCCTTTTTAAACACGCACACACACACACACACTTGTAGAATCTCTGGAGGACTTCTGATTTCATGTCCTTTTTACACACACACACACACACACACACACACACTCCCTCACTCTCACACTGATACCTTTCCAGAAAACCTAGAGGGCTTCTGATTTCATGTCCTTTTAACACAACACACTCACCCTTGCAGAATCTCTAGAGGGCTTCTGACTTCCTGTACTTTTGACACACACACACACAAACACCCTTGCAGAATCTCCAGACATTTTCTGACTTCGTGTTGTTTTCACACATACACACACACACACTCTGGCAGAATCACTGGAGGGCTTCTAATATGGTTTACTTATTTCAAACACAACAAACACACACACACAGACCTTTGCATAATCAATATTGGGCTTCTGACTTCGTGTAATTTTTACCCTCAAACACAAACACACACACACACATACAACCTTGCAGAATCTCTGGAGGGCTTCTGACTTTGTGTCCTTTTTACACAAACATACACACATACACACACCCTTGAAGAATCTCTAGAGGGCTTCTGACTTCGTGTCTTTTTACACAAACACACACACACCAAACACACATACACCCTGGTAGAATCTCTGGATGGTGGCTGACTTGCTGTCCTTTTTACACACACACACACACACACACACACACAAACACCCTTGCAGAATATCTAGAGGGTTTCTGAATTTGTGTCTGTTTACACACACACACACACACACACACACACACACCCTTACAGAACCTCTGGACAGCTTCAGACTCCATGTCCTTTTTACACACACACACACACACACACACACATACACTTGCAGAATCAATAGTCGGCTTCTGACTTGGTGTCTTTTTTACACACACGCACACAGACACATACACACACCTGTGCAGAATCTGTGGAGGACTTCTAACAACATGTCCTTTTTACACACACACACACACACACACACACACACACACACACAAAGACATACTCTTGCAGGATCTCTAGAGTGCTTCTGACTTGGTGTCCTTTATACACACACACACACACATACACCCTTCCAGAACTCCACAATGATTCTGATTTCATGTCCTTTTTACACACACACACACACACACACACAAACACACCATTGCAGAATCAATAGAGGGCTTCTGACTTCATGTCTTTTTTATACACACACACACACACACCCTTACAGAACCTCTGGAGGGCTTCTGATTTCATGTCCTTTTTTCACACACACACACACACACACTTTTGCAGAATCAATAGTCGGTTTCTGACTTCGTGTCCTTTTTACAAACACCCACACACACACACGCCCTTGCAGAAATTCTAGAGGGCTTCTGAATTTGTGACCTTATTACACACGCACACACTCACACACATAAAACCTTGCAGAATCTCTTGAGAGCTTCATACTTGGTCTCCTTTTTACAAACACACACACACATCATGGCAGAATCTCTAGATGGCTTCTGACTTCAGGATCTTTTTACACACACACACACACACACACCTTTGCAGAAACTATGGAGTGTTTCTGACTTCATGTGTCCTTTTTACACACACTCTCACACACACACACACCCTTGCAGAATCTCTTGAGGGCTTCTGACGTCATGTCCTTGTTACACAAACACACACTTGCATAATCTCTGGGGGGTCTGACTTCGTATCCTTTTTACACACACACACTCACACACACACCCTCCCTCACACTGATACTCATACCTTTGTAAAATTCCTAGAGGGCTTCTGACTTCCTTACCTTTTTATACACACACACACACACACACACTCACACACATCCTTGCAGAATTCCTGGATGGATTCTTACTTTGTGTCATTTTTAAACACACACACACACACACACACACACTCCAAACTCCTTTTCTTGCAAAATCTCTGCAGTCCTTCTGACTTCGTGTCCTTTTTAAACACACACACACACACACATACACTTGTAGAATCTCTGGAGGACTTCTGATTTCATGTCCTTATTACACACACACACACACACACACACACACACTCCCTCACTCTCACTCTGGAGGACTTCTGATTTCATGTCCTTATTACACACACACACACACACACTCCCTCACTCTCACACTCATACCTTTCCAGAAAACCTAGAGGGCTTCTGATTTCGTGTCCTTTTAACACAACACACTCACCCTTGCAGAATCTCTAGAGGGCTTCTGACTTCCTGTACTTTTGACACACACAGACACCCTTGCAGAATCTCCAGACATTTTCTGACTTCGTGTTGTTTTCACCCATACACACACACACACACACACACACAGTTTGGCAGAATCTCTGGAGGGCTTCTAATATGGTTTACTTATTTCAAACACAACAAACACACACACAGAGACCTTTGCATAACCAATATTGGGCTTCTGACTTCGTGTAATTTTTACCCTCACACACAAACACACACACACACATACAACCTTGCAGAATCTCTGGAGGGCTTCTGACTTTGTGTCCTTTTTACACAAACATACACACATACACACACCCTTGAAGAATCTGTAGAGGGCTTCTGACTTCGAGTCTTTTTACACAAACACACACACACACCAAACACACATACACCCTGGTAGAATCTCTGGATGGTGGCTGACTTGCTGTCCTTTTTACACACACACACACACACACACACAAACACCCTTGCAGAATATCTAGAGGGTTTCTGAATTTGTGTCTGTTTACACACACACACACACACACCCTTACAGAACCTCTGGACAGCTTCAGACTCCATGTCCTTTTTACACACACACACACACACACACACACATACACTTGCAGAATCAATAGTCGGCTTCTGACTTGGTGTCTTTTTTACACACACGCACACAGACACATACACACACCTGTGCAGAATCTGTGGAGGACTTCTAACAACATGTCCTTTTTACACACACACACACACACACACACACACACACACACACACAAAGACATACTCTTGCAGGATCTCTAGAGTGCTTCTGACTCGGTGTCATTTATACACACACACACATACACCCTTCCAGAACTCTACAATGATTCTGATTTCATGTCCTTTTTACACACACACACACACACACACACAAACACACCATTGCAGAATCAATAGAGGGCTTCTGACTTCATGTCTTTTTTATACACACACACACACACCCTTACAGATCCTCTGGAGGGCTTCTGATTTCATGTCCTTTTTTCACACACACACACACACACACACACACACTTTTGCAGAATCAATAGTCGGTTTCTGACTTCGTGTCCTTTTTACAAACACCCACACACACACACGCCCTTGCAGAAATTCTAGAGGGCTTCTGAATTTGTGACCTTATTACACACGCACACACTCACACACATAAAACCTTGCAGAATTTCTTGAGAGCTTCATACTTGGTCTCCTTTTTACAAACACACACACACATCATGGCAGAATCTCTAGATGGCTTCTGACATCAGGATCTTTTTACACACACACACACACACACACCTTTGCAGAAACTATGGAGTGTTTCTGACTTCATGTGTCCTTTTTACACACACTCTCTCACACACACACACCCTTGCAGAATCTCTTGAGGGCTTCTGACGTCATGTCCTTGTTACACAAACACACACTTGCATAATCTCTGGGGGGTCTGACTTCGTATCCTTTTTACACACACACACTCACACACACACCCTCCCTCACACTGATACTCATACCTTTGTAAAATTCCTAGAGGGCTTCTGACTTCCTTACCTTTTTATACACACACACACACACACACACACACACTCACACACATCCTTGCAGAATTCCTGGATGGATTCTTACTTTGTGTCATTTTTAAACACACACACACACACACTCCAAACTCATTTTCTTGCAAAATCTCTGCAGTCCTTCTGACTTCGTGTCCTTTTTAAACACACACACACACACACACATACACTTGTAGAATCTCTGGAGGACTTCTGATTTCATGTCCTTATTACACACACACACACACACACACTCCCTCACTCTCACTCTGGAGGACTTCTGATTTCATGTCCTTATTACACACACACACACACACACACACACACACACACACACTCCCTCACTCTCACACTCATACCTTTCCAGAAAACCTAGAGGGCTTCTGATTTCGTGTCCTTTTAACACAACACACTCACCCTTGCAGAATCTCTAGAGGGCTTCTGACTTCCTGTACTTTTGACACACACAGACACCCTTGCAGAATCTCCAGACATTTTCTGACTTCGTGTTGTTTTCACACATACACACACACACACACACTCTGGCAGAATCTCTGGAGGGCTTCTAATATGGTTTACTTATTTCAAACACAACAAACACACACACACAGACCTTTGCATAATCAATATTGGGCTTCTGACTTCGTGTAATTTTTACCCTCACACACAAACACACACACACACATACAACCTTGCAGAATCTCTGGAGGGCTTCTGACTTTGTGTCCTTTTTACACAAACATACACACATACACACACCCTTGAAGAATCTCTAGAGGGCTTCTGACTTCGTGTCTTTTTACACAAACACACACACACACCAAACACACATACACCCTGGTAGAATCTCTGGATGGTGGCTGACTTGCTGTCCTTTTTACACACACACACACACACACACACACAAACACTTGAAGAATATCTAGAGGGTTTCTGAATTTATGTCTGTTTACACACTCACACACTTACAGAACCTCTGGACGGCTTCAGACTCCATGTCCTTTTTACCTACACACACACACACACACACACACACACACTTTTGCAGAATCAATAGTCGGCTTCTGACTTGGTATCCTTTTTACACACACGCACACAAACACATACACACACCTTTGCAGAATTTGTGGAGGACTTCTAACAACATGTCCTTTTTACACACACACACACACACACACACACACAAGACATACTCTTGCAGGATCTCTAGAGTGCTTCTGACTTGGTGTCCTTTATACACACACACACACATACACCCTTCCAGAACTCTACAAGGGTTCTGACTTCATGTCCTTTTTACACACACACACACACACACACACCCTTACAGAACCTCTGGAGGGCTTCTGATTTCATGTCCTTTTTACACACACACACACACACACACACAAACACACACTTTTGCAGAATCAATAGTCGGCTTCTGACTTCGTGTCCTTTTTACAAATACCCACAACGTCCTTGCAGAATTTCTAGAGGGCTTCTGAATTTGTGACCTTATTACACACGCACACACTCACACACATAAAACCTTGCAGAATCTCTTGAGAGCTTCATACTTGGTCTCCTTTTTACAAATACACACACACACACATACACCCTTCCAGAACTCTACAAGGGTTCTGACTTCATGTCCTTTTTACACACACACACACACACACACCCTTACAGAACCTCTGGAGGGCTTCTGATTTCATGTCCTTTTTACACACACACACACACACACACACACACTTTTGCAGAATCAATAGTCGGCTTCTGACTTCGTGTCCTTTTTACAAACACACACACACACACACACCCTTGCAGAATTTCTAGAGGGCTTCTGAATTTGTGACCTTATTACACACGCACACACTCACACACATAAAACCTTGCAGAATCTCTTGAGAGCTTCATACTTGGTCTCCTTTTTACAAACACACACACACACACATCATGCAGAATCTCTAGATGGCTTCTGACTTCAGGATCTTTTTACACACACACACACACACCTTTGCAGAAACTATGGAGTGTTTCTGACTTCATGTGTCCTTTTTACACACACTCACACACACACACCCTTGCAGAATCTCTTGAGGTCTTCTGACGTCATGTCCTTGTTACACGCACACACTTGCATAATCTCTGGGGGTCTGACTTCGTGTCCTTTTTACACACACACTCACACACACACCCTACCTCACACAGATACTCATACCTTTGGAAAATTCCTAGAGGGCTTCTGACTTCCTGTCCTTTTTACACACACACACACAGATACACACACCCTTGCAGAAATTCTATAGGGCTTCGGACTTCGTGTTCTTTTTACGCACGCACACACACACACACACAGACATGCACGCACCCTTGCAGAGTCTCTGGAATGCTTCTGACTTCGTGTTCTTTTTACACACACACACACACACACACACACACACACATACATGCATCCTTGCAGAATCGCAGGAATTCATCTCACGTCATGTAATTTATACACATACACATACACACTCAAACTCATTCCCTTGCAAAATCACTTGAGGGTTTCTTACTTTGTGTTCTTTTTACAAACATACACACACACACAGACACACCCTTGCAGGATCTCTAGAGGGCTTCTGACTTGGTGTGCTTTTTACACACACGCACACAGACACACATACACACACCTGTGCAGAATCTTTGGAGGACTTCTAAAATGTCGTTTATAAACACACACACACAAATCCCTTGCAGAATCTCTAGAGGGATTCAGACTTCGTGTCCTTTTTACACACACACACACACACACACACATCCTTGCAGGAACTCTACAGCGATTCTAAATTCCTATCCTTTTACACACTCACACGCTTGCATAATGCCTGCAGGGCTTCTGTCTTCATGTCCTTTTTATACACACACACAGGCACACAACCTTGCACAATCTCTAGAGTCCTTTTGATTTCTTGTCCTTTTTACACACACACACACACACACCTTTGCAGAAACTATGGAGTGTTTCTGATTTCATGTGTCCTTTTTACACACACACACACACACACACATACAACCTTGCAGAATCTCTGGAGGGCTTCTGACTTTGTGTCATTTTTACACAAACATACACACATACACACACCCTTGAAGAATCTCTAGAGGGCTTCTGACTTCGTGTCTTTTTACACAAACACACACACATATACCCTTGTAAAATCTCTGGATGGTGGCTGACTTGCTGTCCTTTTTACACACACACACGAACACACACACACACACACACACAAACCCTTGCAGAATATCTAGAGGGTTTCTGAATTTGTGTCTGTTGTACACACACACACACACACCCTTACAGAACCTCTGGACGGCTTCAGATTCCATGTCCTTTTTACACACACACACACACACACACACACACACACACTTTTCCAGAATCAATAGTCGGCTTCTGACTTGGTATCCTTTTTACACACACGCAGACAGACACACATACACACACCTGTGCAGAATCTGTGGAGGACTTCTAACAACATGTCCTTTTTACACACACACACACACACACACACACACAAAGATATACTCTTGCAGGATCTCTAGAGTGCTTCTGACTTGGTGTCCTTTATACACACACACACATACACCCTTCCAGAACTCTACAAGGATTCTGACTTCATGTCCTTTTTACACACACACACACACACACACACACACAAATTCATTTTCTTGCCAAATCTCTGCAGTCCTTCTGACTTCGTGTCCTTTTTAAACACACACACACCACACACACACTTGTAGAATCTCTGGAGGACTTCTGATTTCATGTCCTTTTTACACACACACACACACACACACACACACACACAAAGATATACTCTTGCAGGATCTCTAGAGTGCTTCTGACTTGGTGTCCTTTATACACACACACACATACACCCTTCCAGAACTCTACAAGGATTCTGACTTCATGTCCTTTTTACACACACACACACACACAAACACACACAAATTCATTTTCTTGCCAAATCTCTGCAGTCCTTCTGACTTCGTGTCCTTTTTAAACACGCACACACACACACACACTTGTAGAATCTCTGGAGGACTTCTGATTTCATGTCCTTTTTACACACACACACACACACACACACACACACTCCCTCACTCTCACACTGATACCTTTCCAGAAAACCTAGAGGGCTTCTGATTTCATGTCCTTTTAACACAACACACTCACCCTTGCAGAATCTCTAGAGGGCTTCTGACTTCCTGTACTTTTGACACACACACACACAAACACCCTTGCAGAATCTCCAGACATTTTCTGACTTCGTGTTGTTTTCACACATACACACACACACACTCTGGCAGAATCACTGGAGGGCTTCTAATATGGTTTACTTATTTCAAACACAACAAACACACACACACAGACCTTTGCATAATCAATATTGGGCTTCTGACTTCGTGTAATTTTTACCCTCAAACACAAACACACACACACACATACAACCTTGCAGAATCTCTGGAGGGCTTCTGACTTTGTGTCCTTTTTACACAAACATACACACATACACACACCCTTGAAGAATCTCTAGAGGGCTTCTGACTTCGTGTCTTTTTACACAAACACACACACACCAAACACACATACACCCTGGTAGAATCTCTGGATGGTGGCTGACTTGCTGTCCTTTTTACACACACACACACACACACACACACACAAACACCCTTGCAGAATATCTAGAGGGTTTCTGAATTTGTGTCTGTTTACACACACACACACACACACACACACACACACCCTTACAGAACCTCTGGACAGCTTCAGACTCCATGTCCTTTTTACACACACACACACACACACACACACATACACTTGCAGAATCAATAGTCGGCTTCTGACTTGGTGTCTTTTTTACACACACGCACACAGACACATACACACACCTGTGCAGAATCTGTGGAGGACTTCTAACAACATGTCCTTTTTACACACACACACACACACACACACACACACACACAAAGACATACTCTTGCAGGATCTCTAGAGTGCTTCTGACTTGGTGTCCTTTATACACACACACACACACATACACCCTTCCAGAACTCCACAATGATTCTGATTTCATGTCCTTTTTACACACACACACACACACACACACAAACACACCATTGCAGAATCAATAGAGGGCTTCTGACTTCATGTCTTTTTTATACACACACACACACACACCCTTACAGAACCTCTGGAGGGCTTCTGATTTCATGTCCTTTTTTCACACACACACACACACACACTTTTGCAGAATCAATAGTCGGTTTCTGACTTCGTGTCCTTTTTACAAACACCCACACACACACACGCCCTTGCAGAAATTCTAGAGGGCTTCTGAATTTGTGACCTTATTACACACGCACACACTCACACACATAAAACCTTGCAGAATCTCTTGAGAGCTTCATACTTGGTCTCCTTTTTACAAACACACACACACATCATGGCAGAATCTCTAGATGGCTTCTGACTTCAGGATCTTTTTACACACACACACACACACACACCTTTGCAGAAACTATGGAGTGTTTCTGACTTCATGTGTCCTTTTTACACACACTCTCACACACACACACACCCTTGCAGAATCTCTTGAGGGCTTCTGACGTCATGTCCTTGTTACACAAACACACACTTGCATAATCTCTGGGGGGTCTGACTTCGTATCCTTTTTACACACACACACTCACACACACACCCTCCCTCACACTGATACTCATACCTTTGTAAAATTCCTAGAGGGCTTCTGACTTCCTTACCTTTTTATACACACACACACACACACACACTCACACACATCCTTGCAGAATTCCTGGATGGATTCTTACTTTGTGTCATTTTTAAACACACACACACACACACACACACACACACTCCAAACTCCTTTTCTTGCAAAATCTCTGCAGTCCTTCTGACTTCGTGTCCTTTTTAAACACACACACACACACACATACACTTGTAGAATCTCTGGAGGACTTCTGATTTCATGTCCTTATTACACACACACACACACACACACACACACACTCCCTCACTCTCACTCTGGAGGACTTCTGATTTCATGTCCTTATTACACACACACACACACACACTCCCTCACTCTCACACTCATACCTTTCCAGAAAACCTAGAGGGCTTCTGATTTCGTGTCCTTTTAACACAACACACTCACCCTTGCAGAATCTCTAGAGGGCTTCTGACTTCCTGTACTTTTGACACACACAGACACCCTTGCAGAATCTCCAGACATTTTCTGACTTCGTGTTGTTTTCACCCATACACACACACACACACACACACACAGTTTGGCAGAATCTCTGGAGGGCTTCTAATATGGTTTACTTATTTCAAACACAACAAACACACACACAGAGACCTTTGCATAACCAATATTGGGCTTCTGACTTCGTGTAATTTTTACCCTCACACACAAACACACACACACACATACAACCTTGCAGAATCTCTGGAGGGCTTCTGACTTTGTGTCCTTTTTACACAAACATACACACATACACACACCCTTGAAGAATCTGTAGAGGGCTTCTGACTTCGAGTCTTTTTACACAAACACACACACACACCAAACACACATACACCCTGGTAGAATCTCTGGATGGTGGCTGACTTGCTGTCCTTTTTACACACACACACACACACACACACAAACACCCTTGCAGAATATCTAGAGGGTTTCTGAATTTGTGTCTGTTTACACACACACACACACACACCCTTACAGAACCTCTGGACAGCTTCAGACTCCATGTCCTTTTTACACACACACACACACACACACACACATACACTTGCAGAATCAATAGTCGGCTTCTGACTTGGTGTCTTTTTTACACACACGCACACAGACACATACACACACCTGTGCAGAATCTGTGGAGGACTTCTAACAACATGTCCTTTTTACACACACACACACACACACACACACACACACACACACAAAGACATACTCTTGCAGGATCTCTAGAGTGCTTCTGACTCGGTGTCATTTATACACACACACACATACACCCTTCCAGAACTCTACAATGATTCTGATTTCATGTCCTTTTTACACACACACACACACACACACACAAACACACCATTGCAGAATCAATAGAGGGCTTCTGACTTCATGTCTTTTTTATACACACACACACACACCCTTACAGATCCTCTGGAGGGCTTCTGATTTCATGTCCTTTTTTCACACACACACACACACACACACACACACTTTTGCAGAATCAATAGTCGGTTTCTGACTTCGTGTCCTTTTTACAAACACCCACACACACACACGCCCTTGCAGAAATTCTAGAGGGCTTCTGAATTTGTGACCTTATTACACACGCACACACTCACACACATAAAACCTTGCAGAATTTCTTGAGAGCTTCATACTTGGTCTCCTTTTTACAAACACACACACACATCATGGCAGAATCTCTAGATGGCTTCTGACATCAGGATCTTTTTACACACACACACACACACACACCTTTGCAGAAACTATGGAGTGTTTCTGACTTCATGTGTCCTTTTTACACACACTCTCTCACACACACACACCCTTGCAGAATCTCTTGAGGGCTTCTGACGTCATGTCCTTGTTACACAAACACACACTTGCATAATCTCTGGGGGGTCTGACTTCGTATCCTTTTTACACACACACACTCACACACACACCCTCCCTCACACTGATACTCATACCTTTGTAAAATTCCTAGAGGGCTTCTGACTTCCTTACCTTTTTATACACACACACACACACACACACACACACTCACACACATCCTTGCAGAATTCCTGGATGGATTCTTACTTTGTGTCATTTTTAAACACACACACACACACACTCCAAACTCATTTTCTTGCAAAATCTCTGCAGTCCTTCTGACTTCGTGTCCTTTTTAAACACACACACACACACACACATACACTTGTAGAATCTCTGGAGGACTTCTGATTTCATGTCCTTATTACACACACACACACACACACACTCCCTCACTCTCACTCTGGAGGACTTCTGATTTCATGTCCTTATTACACACACACACACACACACACACACACACACACACACTCCCTCACTCTCACACTCATACCTTTCCAGAAAACCTAGAGGGCTTCTGATTTCGTGTCCTTTTAACACAACACACTCACCCTTGCAGAATCTCTAGAGGGCTTCTGACTTCCTGTACTTTTGACACACACAGACACCCTTGCAGAATCTCCAGACATTTTCTGACTTCGTGTTGTTTTCACACATACACACACACACACACACTCTGGCAGAATCTCTGGAGGGCTTCTAATATGGTTTACTTATTTCAAACACAACAAACACACACACACAGACCTTTGCATAATCAATATTGGGCTTCTGACTTCGTGTAATTTTTACCCTCACACACAAACACACACACACACATACAACCTTGCAGAATCTCTGGAGGGCTTCTGACTTTGTGTCCTTTTTACACAAACATACACACATACACACACCCTTGAAGAATCTCTAGAGGGCTTCTGACTTCGTGTCTTTTTACACAAACACACACACACACCAAACACACATACACCCTGGTAGAATCTCTGGATGGTGGCTGACTTGCTGTCCTTTTTACACACACACACACACACACACACACAAACACTTGAAGAATATCTAGAGGGTTTCTGAATTTATGTCTGTTTACACACTCACACACTTACAGAACCTCTGGACGGCTTCAGACTCCATGTCCTTTTTACCTACACACACACACACACACACACACACACACTTTTGCAGAATCAATAGTCGGCTTCTGACTTGGTATCCTTTTTACACACACGCACACAAACACATACACACACCTTTGCAGAATTTGTGGAGGACTTCTAACAACATGTCCTTTTTACACACACACACACACACACACACACACAAGACATACTCTTGCAGGATCTCTAGAGTGCTTCTGACTTGGTGTCCTTTATACACACACACACACATACACCCTTCCAGAACTCTACAAGGGTTCTGACTTCATGTCCTTTTTACACACACACACACACACACACACCCTTACAGAACCTCTGGAGGGCTTCTGATTTCATGTCCTTTTTACACACACACACACACACACACACAAACACACACTTTTGCAGAATCAATAGTCGGCTTCTGACTTCGTGTCCTTTTTACAAATACCCACAACGTCCTTGCAGAATTTCTAGAGGGCTTCTGAATTTGTGACCTTATTACACACGCACACACTCACACACATAAAACCTTGCAGAATCTCTTGAGAGCTTCATACTTGGTCTCCTTTTTACAAATACACACACACACACATCATGGCAGAATCTCTAGATGGCTTCTGACTTCAGGATCTTTTTACACACACACCTTTGCAGAAACTATGGAGTGTTTCTGACTTCATGTGTCCTTTTTACACACACTCTCACACACACACACCCTTGCAGAATCTCTTGAGGGCTTCTGACGTCATGTCCTTGTTACACACACATACACACACGCACTTGCATAATCTGTGGGGGTCTGACTTCGTGTCCTTTTTACACACACACACACTCACACACACCCTCCCTCACACTGATACTCATACCTTTGGAAAATTCCTAGAGGGCTTCTGACTTCCTTACCTTTTTACACACACACACACACACACCCCCACACACACACACACATCCTTGCAGAATTCCTGGATGGATTCTTACTTTGTGTCATTTTTAAACACACACACACACACACACACACTCCAAACTCATTTTCTTGCCAAATCTCTGCAGTCCTTCTGACTTCGTGTCCTTTTTAAACACACACACACACACACACACACACACACACACACTTGTAGAATCTCTGGAGGACTTCTGATTTCATGTCCTTATTACACACACACACACACACACTCCCTCACTCTCACTCTGGAGGACTTCTGATTTCATGTCCTTATTACACACACACACACACACACACACACACTCCCTCACTCTCACACTCATACCTTTCCAGAAAACCTAGAGGGCTTCTGATTTTGTGTCCTTTTAACACAACACACTCACCCTTGCAGAATCTCTAGAGGGCTTCTGACTTCCTGTACTTTTTACACACACACACACAAACACCCTTGCAGAATCTCCAGACATTTTCCGACTTCGTGTTGTTTTCACACATACACACACACACACTCTGGCAGAATCTCTGGAGGGCTTCTAATATGGTTTACTTATTTTAAACACAACAAACACACACACACAGACCTTTGCATAATCAATATTGGGCTTCTGACTTCGTGTAATTTTTACCCTCACACACACACACACATACAACCTTGCAGAATCTCTGGAGGGCTTCTGACTTTGTGTCCTTTTTACACAAACATACACACATACACACACCCTTGAAGAATCTCTAGAGGGCTTCTGACTTCGTGTCTTTTTACACAAACACACACACACCACACACAAATACACCCTGGTAGAATCTCTGGATGGTGGCTGACTTGCTGTCCTTTTTACACACACACACACACACACAAACACACACACAAACACTTGAAGAATATCTAGAGGGTTTCTGAATTTGTGTCTGTTTACACACACACACACACACCCTTACAGAACCTCTGGACGGCTTCAGACTCCATGTCCTTTTTACACACACACACACAC
>NC_134533.1:130592675-130597675 GCF_050624435.1 Tenrec ecaudatus | reverse complement strand
ACACACACACACACACCTTTGCAGAAACTATGGAGTGTTTCTGACTTCATGTGTCCTTTTTACACACACTCACACACACACCCTTGCAGAATCTCTTGAGGCCTTCTGACGTCATGTCCTTGTTAAACACACACACACACACACACACACACACACACTTGCATAATCTCTGGAGGGCTTCTGACTTCGTGTCCTTTTTACACACACACACTCACACACACACCCTCCCTCACACTGATACTCATACCTTTGGAAAATTCCTAGAGGGCTTCTGACTTCCTGTCCTTTTTACACACACACACACACACACACACACACACATCCTTGCAGAATTCCTGGATGGCTTCTTACTTTGTGTCCTTTTTAAACACACACACACACACACACACACACACACAGATACACACACCCTTGCAGAAATTCTAGAGGGCTTCGGACTTCGTGTTCTTTTTACGCACACACACACACACACACACAGACATGCACGCACCCTTGCAGAGTCTCTGGAATGCTTCTGACTTCGTGTTCTTTTTACACACACACACACACACACACACACACACACATACATGCATCCTTGCAGAATCGCAGGAATTCATCTCACGTCATGGAGTTTATACACATACACATACACACTCAAACTCATTCCCTTGCAAAATCACTTGAGGGTTTCTTACTTCGTGTTCTTTTTACAAACATACTTAAAACACACACAGACACACCCTTGCAGGATCTCTAGAGGGCTTCTGACTTGGTGTGCTTTTTACACACACGCACACAGACACACATACACACACCTGTGCAGAATCTTTGGAGGACTTCTAAAATGTCGTTTATAAACACACACATATCCATTGCAGAATCTCTAGAGGGATTCAGACTTCGTGTCCTTTTTACACACACACACACACACACACACACATCCTTGCAGGAACTCTACAGCGATTCTAAATTCCTATCCTTTTACACACGCACACACACACTCACACGCTTGCATAATGCCTGCAGGGCTTCTGTCTTCATGTCCTTTTATACACACACACAGACACACAACCTTGCACAATCTCTAGAGTCCTTTTGATTTCTTGTCCTTTTTACACACACACACACACACACACACACACACACTTCCAGAAGCTCTAGAGGGCTTCTGACGTCATGTCCTTGTTAAACACATACACACACACACACACACACACACACATCCTTGCAGAATTCCTGGATGGATTCTTACTTTGTGTCCTTTTTAAACACACACACACACACACACACACACCCTTGCAGAATATCTAGAGGGTTTCTGAATGTGTGTCCGTTTCACATACACACACACACACACACACACATCCACACCCTTACAGAACCTCTGGACGGCTTCAGACTCCATGTCCTTTTTACACACTCACACACACACACACACACACTTTTTGCAGAATCAATAGTCGGCTTCTGACTTAGTGTCCTTTTTTCACACACGCACACAGACACACACATACACTTTTGCAGAATCAATAGTCGGCTTCTGACTTGGTGTCCTTTTTACACACACGCACACAGACCCATACACACACCTGTGCAGAATCTGTGGAGGACTTCTAACAACATGTCCTTTTTACACACACACACACACACACAAAGACATACTCTTGCAGGATCTCTAGATTGCTTCTGACTTGGTGTCCTTTATACACACACACACACATACACCCTTCCAGAACTCTACAAGGATTCTGACTTCATGTCCTTTTTACACACACACACACACACACACACACACACACACACACACACACATGCATCCTTGCAGAATCGCAGGAATTCATCTCACGTCATGTAATTTATACACATACACTCAAACTTATTCCCTTGCAAAATCACTTGAGGGTTTCTTACTTCGTGTTCTTTTTACAAACATACTTAAAACACACACAGACACACCCTTGCAGGATCTCTAGAGGGCTTCTGACTTGGTGTCCTTTTTACACACACGCACACAGACACACATACACACACCTGTGCAGAATCTTTGGAGGACTTCTAAAATGTCGTTTATAAACACACACACACACACACATCCCTTGCAGAATCTCTAGAGGGATTCAGACTTCGTGTCCTTTTTACACACACACACACACACACACATCCTTGCAGGAACTCTACAGCGATTCTAAATTCCTATCCTTTTACACACGAACACACACACTCACACGCTTGCATAATGCCTGCAGGGCTTCTGTCTTCATGTCCTTTTTATACACACACACAGACACACAACCTTGCACAATCTCTAGAGTTCTTTTGATTTCTTGTCCTTTATACACACACACACACACTCACACAAACACATCATTCCAGAATCTCTAGAGGGTTTCTGACTTTTTTCTTTACACACACACACACACACACACACACACCTTTGCAGAAACTATGGAGTGTTTCTGACTTCATGTGTACTTTTTACACACACACACACACACACACATACAACCTTGCAGAATCTCTGGAGGGCTTCTGATTTTGTGTCCTTTTACACAAACATACACACATACACACACCCTTGAAGAATCTCTAGAGGGCTTCTGACTTCGTGTCTTTTTACACAAACACACACACACACACCACACACACATACACTTTGGTAGAATCTCTGGATGGTGGCTAACTTGCTGTCCTTTTTACACACACACACACACAAACACTTGAAGAATATCTAGAGGGTTTTTGAATTTGTGTCTGTTTACTCACACACACACACACACACACACACTTACAGAACCTCTGGACGGCTTCAGACTCCATGTCCTTTTTACACACACACACACACACACACACACACACACACATACACTTTTGCAGAATCAATAGTCGGCTTATGACTTGGTGTCTTTTTTACACACACGCACACAGACACATACACACACCTGTGCAGAATCTGTGGAGGACTTCTAACAACATGTCCTTTTTACACACACACACACACACAAAGACATACTCTCGCAGGATCTCTAGAGTGCTTCTGACTTGGTGTCCTTTATACACACACACACACACATACACCCTTCCAGAACTCTACAAGGATTCTGACTTCATGTCCTTTTTACACACACACACACACACACACACACACACAAACTCATTTTCTTGCCAAATCTCTGCAGTCCTTCTGACTTCGTGTCCTTTTTAAACACACACACACACACACATACACTTGTAGAATCTCTGGAGGACTTCTGATTTCATGTCCTTATTGCACACACACTCCCTCACTCTCACTCTGGAGGACTTCTGATTTCATGTCCTTATTACACACACACACACACACACACACACACACACTCCCTCACTCTCACACTCATACCTTTCCAGAAATTTCATGTCCTTTTAACACAACATACTCACCCTTGCAGAATCTCTAGAGGGCTTCTGACTTCCTGTACTTTTGACACACACACACACACACAAACACCCTTGTAGAATCTCCAGACATTTTCTGACTTCGTGTTGTTTTCACACATACACACACACACACTCTGGCAGAATCTCTGGAGGGCTTCTAATATGGTTTACTTATTTCAAACACAACAAACACACACACACACACAGACCTTTGCATAATCAATATTGGGCTTCTGACTTCGTGTAATTTTTACCCTCACACACAAACACACACACACACATACAACCTTGCAGAATCTCTGGAGGGCTTCTGACTTTGTGTCCTTTTTACACAAACATACACACATACACACACCCTTGAAGAATCTCTAGTGGGCTTCTGACTTCGTGTCTTTTTACACAAACACACACACACCAAACACACATACACCCTGGTAGAATCTCTGGATGGTGGCTGACTTGCTGTCCTTTTTACACACACACACACACACACAAACACTTGAAGAATATCTAGAGGGTTTCTGAATTTGTGTCTGTTTACACACACACACACACACACACACTTACAGAACCTCTGGATGGCTTCAGACTCCATGTCCTTTTTACACACACACACACTTTTGCAGAATTAATAGTCGGTTTCTGATATGGTATCCTTTTTACACAAACGCACACAGACACATACACACACCTGTGCAGAATCTGTGGAGGACTTCTAACAACATGTCCTTTTTACACACACACACACACACACACACACACACACACACACACAAAGACATACTCTTGCAGGATCTCTAGAGTGCTTCTGACTTGGTGTCCTTTATACACACACACACACACACATACACCCTTCCAGAACTCTACAATGATTCTGACTTTATGTCCTTTTTACACACACACACACACAAACACACCATTGCAGAATCAATAGAGGTCTTCTGACTTCATGTCCTTTTTACACACACACACACACACACACACACCCTTACAGAACCTCTGGAGGGCTTCTGATTTCATGTCCTTTTTACACACACACACACACACACACACACTTTTGCAGAATCAATAGTCGTCTTCTGACTTCGTGTCCTTTTTACAAACACACACACACACACACACACCCTTGCAGAATTTCTAGAGGGCTTCTGAATTTGTGACCTTATTACACACGCACACACTCACACACATAAAACCTTGCAGAATCTCTTGAGAGCTTCATACTTGGTCTCCTTTTTACAAACACACACACACACACATCATGCAGAATCTCTAGATGGCTTCTGACTTCAGGATCTTTTTACACACACACACACACACCTTTGCAGAAACTATGGAGTGTTTCTGACTTCATGTGTCCTTTTTACACACACTCACACACACACACACCCTTGCAGAATCTCTTGAGGTCTTCTGACGTCATGTCCTTGTTACACGCACACACTTGCATAATCTCTGGGGGTCTGACTTCGTGTCCTTTTTACACACACACTCACACACACACCCTTCCTCACACTGATACTCATACCTTTGGAAAATTCCTAGAGGGCTTCTGACTTCCTGTCCTTTTTACACACACACACACACACACACACACACACACA